>NC_080387.1:45605402-45905402 GCF_028751815.1 Salvia miltiorrhiza
CTGTATCGACAGAGGCGCGCCCAGCCGCCTCCCCTTCCAGTACTGCCGCCGCCGCCCCTTCTCCCTTTCCTCACCTCTAGTCTCCCTCTCACTCTCCCTCACTTCTCGCCCTCCTCCCTCATCTCTCATCCTCCTCCACTGCCCCTGTCCCCCACCGCACCAGCCGCAGTCGCGGCCGCGCCTTCTCCGGTGACCCTTCGTCACTGTCTTCCCCCCTTCTCTAGATCCGGCGCCGTTCACAGTTCCCCTGCCACCGCCGCCGCCTCCTGCTCTCTATCCACCGGCCGCCGTGGCGCAGGCAGCGCTTGGCGGCGCCATCCAGTCACCTCCCTCGCTTCACCGGTTATCCAGCATCCCTTCACCCAATTCTCCCTCATCACCACTCTACTCCCATATTTTCAATTTCAGTTTAACTATTTTAATATGGATAAATCTATATCAAATCTGATATTTGGATTTTCGTATGATAATTTATGTGAAAAACTTGTTGGTTTTGTTTATGTGCATGAAGAAAAACATAGAAGCTGTATTGAAATCAGACCATGAAAGATAGAGTTTTACCTCTACAGTGGAAGGAAAGAACTTGATTTTCTTGCTGGATAAGTTTACGTTTTGCAAATTAGAGATGTAGATGTAGAAAAAGGATGAAATGATATACTATAGGTGAATGAATCTGATATATATAAAAATGTATGGCGGTGATAAATGGGGATAAAGAGGAGTATGGCGGTTGTGGTTGGATAAATGGGATTTTTTGCACATTTTCATTTTGAAAAGGAATTTTAAAAAAAAAGAACAGTGAAGATAAATAATATGAAATCTTTGATATATAATAATTTGGTTACTTAATAAATAAGAGTACATGCTATTCAAGGTTAAATAAATAAGTGGCTTGAGTAGTAAATCAAATTGTGGCTAAACGAAAGGAAACACGTTGCTATCTCAAATTAAGAATAGTGAAAATGAATTGGTGAAAATAAAATTGCTATGGGCTTTTATTAAATTTTCAGCCCAACAAAAGTGAATAAATAATAAAGTCCATGTAGAATAATTAATTTAAGAGAAATATACATTTATATTGAGAATACATTAAAATCTATAAATTTATTCATCTAATTAGGGGCGCGACTAGACATATTCATAAATTCGACTCATAGATATATATATATATATATATATTAATAACTCAAAAATATACTAATTTTCAAATAAAAATTGCAAAGGAACTAAACGGTTTTGGGCTGTGACAAACCTACCCACTTAAAAAAATTTCGTCCTCGAAATTTGACAATTCATAGCTGCAATAATCTTCAAAATAATAACTTGAATACTGAATTTGAACTTGAACTTTCTGATAATAACTTCAATCATTGCAGCAAATTTCAACATACTTTCAACGTAAACAATTTATACTCACCCCCTTGAAAAATATTTGAAATATCTTTACCTTGATGTCGGAGCACGTAGAGGTCGAATGTATTTGTCACACATGACTTTTAAAATTAGTAAGGAATTTTATTTTGCAGAGTCTACAGGAAAGTAGACCTGCTCTGATACCACCTTGTGACACCCAAATCCAATTTAATTTTAAATGAAAACGCACGCGGAAAAATCATGACTATAAATAAATATTTAAAGAGAAAATCAGGAAGTAAATTTTTATTTAAACATACTTTACTCAAAATAACATTTTTAAGTAATGCTAAATTCAAAATATTTGATTCGCCATTCGACCTTCCACGCGCCTCCGGTCTTTAAAACCTGAAAATGTTAAATATGGGATGAGCATACAGGGTACACTCAGTGTGGGAACATGCAATCATTGTCCACGTTAATAAAATGAGAATCTCATATGATCAATACATTCGTGACTGAAAGTCGCACGGTGGCATACCAAGGACCTTTCCGTCCTGGACCGATTGAGCCGGCCCCTGGCGACTGGTTGCAACCATAACTGTAACATGAAATCGCATTGTGGCATACCAAGGACTTTAATGTCCTGGACCCATTGAGCGGGCCCCTAGCGATATAATTTAATGCAACTCACATATGGTAAACACATGATATTAAAATGGACAAGAATTAACCACGGGCATGTACTGTAATAAATCCCACACCTGAATTTTGAACTTGAACTTGAACTTGAAAGTTAATTCTGATAATTCAAACTAAAATCCATGTCCTAGTCGCGCCGCACCTAGTCAGATAAATTCAAATAATAACATATAAGGGTCTAATTGAACTTTAAAAATAATAATAATAATAATAGTTTAAATCTTAAGAATTTATTATCATAAAATCATTTGAAAATAATCATCGGTTTAGTGATTCAAAATAATAAAATGCATGCTTCTTTAAAATATGGGTTGATACTTAAAATCAAGTGCAACTTATTTAGAATAAAATCTGCAGCCCAAGAATTAAAAGTTGGGCCCAATCAATAAATCTGAGCCCATAAGAATAAAATCACCCAGCCCAAGCCCATTCTTCTCTTCACCCTAATTTAAAACCTCATTTTGACTTTCACACCCAACACACACACACAACTCACGCAGTCCTCATCTCCCTCTCTCGTCCCTGCTCCCTCTCCTCTTCTCGGCCTCCTGCCGCCGCCACCGGACGGCAGCGCCGTCCCCGGAGGCCGGCGGCTCCGCCTCCTTCCACTCTCCTGTCCGACCGAAACGCCACCCCGTCGTCCCTGTATCGACAGAGGCGCGCCCAGCCGCCTCCCCTTCCAGTACTGCCGCCGCCGCCCTCTCTCCCTTTCCTCACCTCTAGTCTCCCTCTCACTCTCCCTCACTTCTCGCCCTCCTCCCTCATCTCTCATCCTCCTCCACTGCCCCTGTCCCCACCGCACCAGCCGCAGTCGCGGCCGCGCCTTCTCCGGTGACCCTTCGTCACTGTCTTCCCCCCTTCTCTAGATCCGGCGCCGTTCACAGTTCCCCTGCCACCGCCGCCGCCTCCTGCTCTCTATCCACCGGCCGCCGTGGCGCAGGCAGCGCTTGGCGGCGCCATCCAGTCACCTCCCTCGCTTCACCGGTTATCCAGCATCCCTTCACCCAATTCTCCCTCATCACCACTCTACTCCCATATTTTCAATTTCAGTTTAACTATTTTAATATGGATAAATCTATATCAAATCTGATATTTGGATTTTCGTATGATAATTTATGTGAAAAACTTGTTGGTTTTGTTTATGTGCATGAAGAAAAACATAGAAGCTGTATTGAAATCAGACCATGAAAGATAGAGTTTTACCTCTACAGTGGAAGGAAAGAACTTGATTTTCTTGCTGGATAAGTTTACGTTTTGCAAATTAGAGATGTAGATGTAGAAAAAGGATGAAATGATATACTATAGGTGAATGAATCTGATATATATAAAAATGTATGGCGGTGATAAATGGGGATAAAGAGGAGTATGGCGGTTGTGGTTGGATAAATGGGATTTTTTGCACATTTTCATTTTGAAAAGGAATTTTAAAAAAAAAGAACAGTGAAGATAAATAATATGAAATCTTTGATATATAATAATTTGGTTACTTAATAAATAAGAGTACATGCTATTCAAGGTTAAATAAATAAGTGGCTTGAGTAGTAAATCAAATTGTGGCTAAACGAAAGGAAACACGTTGCTATCTCAAATTAAGAATAGTGAAAATGAATTGGTGAAAATAAAATTGCTATGGGCTTTTATTAAATTTTCAGCCCAACAAAAGTGAATAAATAATAAAGTCCATGTAGAATAATTAATTTAAGAGAAATATACATTTATATTGAGAATACATTAAAATCTATAAATTTATTCATCTAATTAGGGGCGCGACTAGACATATTCATAAATTCGACTCATAGATATATATATATATATATATATATATTAATAACTCAAAAATATACTAATTTTCAAATAAAAATTGCAAAGGAACTAAACGGTTTTGGGCTGTGACACAACTTTCGCGGCTTACGATTAAATAGTAACCCTCTGCGCGGAGCATGGAGGACCCGGGGGGGCGTAACCAACTTTCGCGGCTTACGATTAAATTGTAACCCTCTGCGCGGAGCATGGAGGACCCGGGGGGGCGTAACCAACTTTCGCGGCTTACGATTAAATAGTAACCCTCTGCGCGGAGCATGGAGGGCCCGGATGGCGCAACCAACTTTTGCGGCTTACGATTAAATAGTAACCCCCTGCACGGAGCATGGAAGACCCGGGGGGTGCAACCAACTTTCGTGGCTTACGGTTAAGTGCAACCTCTGCACGGAGCATGGAGGACCCGGGGGGTGCAACCAACTTTCGGGGCTTACGATTATGTGCAACCTCTGCACGGAGCATGGAGGGCCCGGATGGCGCAACCAACTTTCGCGGCTTACGATTAAATAGTAACCCCCTGCACGGAGCATGGAAGACCCGGGGGGTGCAACCAACTTTCGTGGCTTACGGTTAAGTGCAACCTCTGCACGGAGCATGGAGGACCCGGGGGGTGCAACCAACTTTCGTGGCTTACGATTATGTGCAACCTCTGCGCGGAGCATGTAAGGCCCGGATGGCACGACCAACTTTCGCGGCTTACGAGCGCTTCCCTCTGCTTTGACGGCAGCGTGATTCCTCTGCTTTTCCCCCTGACTTGCTGAGGAGCAATTTTTGGATTTTTGAATTTGAAAATTGGGGACTACGGGTGTACACCCTACTCCCCCCCTGGTGACATGTGCAATACTCTGTTATGAACATGTTGGCCCAATTATTCCTTATTCCATCTCCGGCCCATAAACTCGCGTGAGCCCGTTACCTCTTAGCCCTTTTCTTAAGCCCAAAACCATCTCTATATATACCCCTCCACCCTTCATGACCTAGCTTAGAATCCCTCATTTTATTTCCGCCGCCCCAATCTGATCTCCTCTCAAACCCTAGATCTCCCGACCCTTTGTCTCTCATACCACGTATCCCTTCCTCTCTTGGTTGTAAAGCACTCAGTCGGGGGAGTGAGTCATGTTAAGAAAGTGCACAATGTTGAAGACTAAAAAAACAGGACTCTCCCCCGCCTGAGAGTTTTATCTCCAGGGTTCTATTTCCTTTCTGCTTCAGTCTGGTCTTGCGGTGTTGTGACTGAACGAACAGGACTTCTCCCCCACTTGAGAGTTTTGTCACCTGAACCCTGAAGAAAGTCCTCTCTGATTCACCCCTGACTTGGTTATAAGGCACTCAAGTACGGGAAGTTCCCCTCAGAACACTGACATCCCTGAAGGCTCCGCTTTTCCCTCTGTGCTTCCAGTGCAGATCTCTAGCTTTGTGGTTGTAAGGAGCGGACTTCCCGTAGTTGAGAGCATTATTACCGGGTTCCCGAGATCTGGATGTTGGTTGATCTATTCCTCCGTATTCTTTCCTTTTGGCATTTTGACTTGTTTGTGTTTTCTTGATGCTCTGCAGGCGTGGGGTAGATCTGGAGTAGATCTGAGAAGTGGGCATGTCTCAGCGGAGAAGAAGAGCTTGAAGTGTTGGCGCATGGAAGAGAAGTCGTCGATCCCTGATGTTTGCTTTCCCTTTGACCTGCTAAGAAGCAGTTTTTGTATTTGTTTCTCCCTTGTCCTGCTAAGAAGCAGTTTGTATTTTGAATTTGTAAATTGTGGGCTAGGGGTATACACCCTACTCCCCCCTCTGGTGACATGTGCAATGCTCTGCATGAACATGTTAAATAGCATATGTGATGCAAAAAAGCGATAATTTAAAGTAAATAAAACAACACCAGTGAATTCCCTAGAACCACATATCTGTTTTATTGATATTATGGCCCCGGACCTCGTTAAAACCCCTGTGGGGAAAAAGAGTATTCGGTCTACATTGGCATTAGTCCTGCTAAGAAGCAGTTATACATAGAACTTTTTGAGATTGTTGATATTCCATGGTCTAGGAAGAGCTCTGCCGTCTGGATCCGACAATATATAAGCTCCACCCCCTAAGACCTCTGTGATGATAAACGGGCCTTCCCAATTAGCTTCGAACTTGCCCACTGCCTTCAATGCATCAGCCCTCTTGAGAACCAGATCTCCCTTTGCCAATTTCCGCGCTCTGACCCGCTTGTCATACCCTGCCTTGATAATGCCTTTGTATTTTGCTGCTCTGACCCGGGCTTCATCCCTCTTTGCTTCCACCAAATCTAGCTCTGCTCGGCGAAGTTCAGCATTGTGCTCAGCGTCGTATGTTGTTATCCGATATGATTCTAATCTTGCCTCCGCTGGTATTACCGCGTTGGATCCATACACCAGGGTAAATGGTGCTTCACCCGTGGCTGTCTTTGGGCTAGTGCGGTAGGCCCAAAGTACAGTATCCAGCTCCTCCACCCATTTGCCTTTGCTCTGAGTCAGCCTCTTCTTGATCCCTTCGCATATTGTTCTGTTGGCCAACTCCATTTGGCCATTCGCTTGCGGATGAGCTACCGAGACGAATCTTTGAGTGATGTCCATCCGATCACAGAAATCCGCGATCCTCTGCCCAGTGAACTGGGTTCCGTTGTCAGAGATGATGATCCTAGGCACGCCAAATCTGCAGCATATATTCCGCCAAATGAAGCGCTCCACAGTCACCTCATCTATTTTCCCCACAGCTTCAGCCTCGACCCACTTAGAGAAGTAGTCCACTGCTACTAGCAGAAAGCACTTACCCCCTGGTGCCGTAGGCAGCTTCCCGACTATGTCGATACCCCACTTGTCGAATGGACATGCAGCGTACATAACGCCCATAGGCTCCCCTGGAACGTTGATTCTCCCAGCGTGTCTCTGGCAAGCCTCGCACTTGCGGACGAACTCTCTGGCGTCTTTATTGATGTTAGGCCAGTAGAACCCTGCCCGAATGATTTTGCGTACAAGGTCCCGAAATCCCGTGTGACCACCACAGCAACCTGCATGAACTTCATTTAACGCAAAGTTAGCTTCCTCTGGAGATAAGCACTTTAGTAAAGGCTGAGTAAAGGATCGTTTGTAGAGTTGGTCATTAAGCAAGCAATAATTTTCGTATCGGGGCCTCTGGTTAGACTCTTTGTTCAATCGCTCCCCTGTCTTGAGAAAATGAATAATAGGAGCCCGCCAGTCATCTCTGATCTCCACGGAGAAGACCTGTGAAGTCCCCATCTCTCTGGTATCACAGAGTAAAATAATTTCATCGCTCCAGGTTTGTTCCACTGCACTAGCCATTCACGCCAGTAGATCTGCTTTCGTATTATCCTCCCGGGAAATCTGCTCGATTTTGAATTCCATAAACTTGTCCTTCATCTCGTTGAGCTTGCGGTGGTACGCCTTCATGCGTTCTTCTTTGACACTATAACCCCCTGAATATTGTTGGGCCACTAACTGGGAGTCTGTCTTGATGATGACACATTCAGCCTTGAGTTCTGACAAAATGTGCGCCCCTCTGACCACAGCTTCATACTCCGCTTCATTGTTGGACAGTCGGCAAGTGAATTTGATTGCAAACTGATATGTACCATATCCCGGTGATGTGATGTATACTCCAATTCCGCATCCCTCTTTTGTCACTGATCCGTCCACAAAGGCAACCCAAAACTCTGGTACGGGACGGCGAGTTGTTTCTTGGATGAAATCTGCCAACGCTTGTGCTTTGATCGCTGTTCTTGGCTCGTACTCCACATCATACTCCCCCAACTCCACAGCCCACTTCACCATTCTGCCCGACAAATCCGGGCTAGGGGTGGAGCAAAATACCGAAAAATCGGTATACCGCACTTACCGTACCGAAAAAATACCGAAAATACCGAAATTTTGGTATACCGAAAATTTCGGTACGGTATTGTGCCGTACCGAAAATTTTCGGTACGACAACGGTATCGATTTTCCTCATACCGCGGTATACCGATATATACCGATACCGCGGTATATGCCGAAAAATCGGTATATACCATTGTTTCGGTATATACCGTTGTTCCGGTATATACCGAAAAAACTCGTATACCGTCAGAATAAATTATATATATATATATATTTAATTAGTGGTAAATTATTAAAAAGTTTTTTTTCAGAATTACTAAAAAATTAATGATAACTTATAAAAGATATATTTATTAATAATTAAAAACATGTAAATAAATTGAATAAATATAAAATAAATTGCATCTATGTTATTTAACTAAAGGACTTTGAAAAGTATACAAGTATATTACATAACTATACAATTATGAGCTACATATATATCTATATTTATATGTCTACATACTATAATTCTAATTCTAGAATAACTATATCTCTAGAATAAGTTACATTCATGTTATATAAAAAAATAACTAATAGATAATAATAAGTCATAAGTAAAATTTGAAAAGTAAATAAATTGAGTAAATATAAAACTCAAACAATAATGACAAGATTTACTAGGTTATTGATGAAACTAGAATATCAATATATAGTCAATTATAATATATAACTATATATATAAGTGGGGGCGTGCTCCAGTGAGACCCCCTATTTTTCGTGTAACATGAGTACAATGAATAAGACATATAATACTAATGAACAAAACGTATATCTAATGAACAAGATGTATATACTGATGAAAAATAAAAAATAAAAAATAAAAAATAAAAAATATTTGATTCATTTAATTAAGGGAAAAAATATAATTATGTTATTTTTCTAACATAAATAAAAGCAATTAATATCAAACAATGAAATACTTACTATATTTTTATTAAATTATTATTCAGTACTCATTAAATCCTTGAATATAAATAAAAACAATATAATGCATTATTTTACAATATATCTCATAAAAAGATAAATAATAATATGACTATTTATTAAGTATTAGATACATAATATATATAATTTCATTGTTATCTAAGTTGATAATTTAACTTAATTATAGTGTACTAAAATATTTTAAAAGTTATAGGGTTACGTATATATTATGTTATATACAATAAAAAACTATATACGTATTATATATTATATATATTAATATTAATATACCAATAATTTCGATATACCGTATGGTATGGTATACCGACTTTCGGTATGGTATACCGCATTATCGGTACGACAACGATATGGAAATTGTCATACCAAAATTTTCGGTATGCCGATCTTCGGTATACCGAAAAGTACGGTACGACAACGGTATGAAAATTCTCATACCGCAATTTACGGTATGGTATACGGTATGACGAAAAAATTTCGGCATACCGTACCGATCCACCCCTAATCCGGGCACCCCAACACTTGTTTAAAAGGTAAGGCAGTGCGCACCACTACCCGATGTGACAGAAAATACGGCCTCAACTTTCTCGCCGTGACCATGACCGCTAGAGCAGCCTTCTCTATCTCTGTGTAATTCAATTCAGGACCCTGGATGATTCGGCTGACGAAGTAGATAGGTTTCTGGTGACTTCCTTCCTCTCTGATAAGCACAGAGCTGATTGCATCTTCCCCCACTGCTATGTACAGATATAACGTTTCTCCCGGGACCGGCTTGGTCAGAGTCGGGAGCTTTGCTAAGTATACCTTGAGATCTTCAAATGCCGCTCGGCATTCCTCTGTCCATAGAAATTTAGTGCCCTTCCTTAAGGTTTTGAAAAACGGCATGCTGCGCTCTGCCGACCGTGATATAAACCTGCTCAGAGCAGTGATGCGTCCATTTAGAGTCTGCACCTCCTTGATCCCTCTGGGTGGTGTCATCTCCATGATGGCCTTGACCTTTTCTGCGTTAACCTCGATCCCTGCAGGGGTAACCTTGTAGCCCAAGAATTTGCCTGTTGTGACCCCGAAGGTACATTTTGCTGGATTCAACATAAGCCGATGCTTTCTAACCACAGTGAAGATTTCCTCGAGATCAGAGACATGGTCCTCTGCCCTTATACTCCGCACAAGCATGTCATCCACATACACCGAGATATTCTTGGAGAGCTGTTCCTTGAAAATTTTCTCCATCATCCGCTGATATGTGGCCCCCGCGTTTTTCAAACCGAATGGCATACTCTTCCAGCCATAAACCCCGCAACAGACGGCAAAAGCCGTTTTAGCAATATCTCCTCTGTTCATTTTAACCTGATGGTATCCCTGATACGCGTCCATCATGGATAATAAAGCACATCCCGAAGTGGAATCCACCAGCTGGTCAATCCTCGGCAGAGGATAGTGATCTTTCGGGCAAGCGGCGTTCAGATCTCTGAAATCTACGCACATCCTCCAAGTATTTGTCTTCTTTGGTACCATCACCGCGTTTGAAATCCACTCTGGATATTGCACCTCCACAATGTGCCCTGCTTCCAACAACCCATAGACCTGCTCCCTTATTGCAGCGTCCTTCTCGGCCCCAAAATTCCTTGTTCGTTGCTTTACTGGCTTGATTTTAGGATCCACATTAAGGCAGTGCTCTGCCAACCCTCTGTCGATTCCCTTCAAATCGGCGGTGCTGAATGCGAACACATCCGCATTTCTACGCAAGCAAACAATGAGCTCGTCTCTGACTTGATCACTCATGTTAGACCCAATTTTGGTCTGAAAACCCTCTTTTCCTGGAAACAGTTCGATCATGTTGCAAACATCACTAGTAGACACCAGCGCGGTTTTTTCTGTACTGTCCCTGTCTTTCAATACGTCTGCCAATTCCTGACGCTCCTCTGCCGAAGCATTCACTTCGCCCACCTTCCCCTTCTTCCGTGTATCCAGTCCCTCTGGCAAGCTTTCGATGCTGTTTGATCACCACAAACTTCTCCCACTCTCCCTCCCTCGATGGGGAATTTCATTTTCAAGTGAAACATAGAAATCACTGCCCTAAACGCCATCAATGCAGGCCGGCCAAGTATCACATTGTAGGAGGGCTTTGGCATGTCAACCACCAAGAACCGCACCATCCTAGTTTTGCTATTAGCAGCCGTAGTGCCGAGATTTAACGGTAACTCCACATAACCCAGAGGCATGACCATTTCTCCTCCGAACCCAAACAAAGGGGCATTCGTTGGCTCAATGTGAACGTTGATTCCCATGTTTTGAAGGCACTCCCAATATAGGATGTTCACCGTGCTGCCCGAGTCTACGAAGACACGGTGAACGATACAGCCGGCAATATCCACCATAATAACCAGTGCATCATCGTGCGGATACATTAATGTACGTAGATCCTCTGCCCCAAAGGTGATCATCGGCTCTTCTGCCGCGGTTGTAACCTCCATAACCTGCTTGTGGTAGTATCCTGACTTCACTGCTCTGACCACTTGTTTTTTAGCCCTATTTGATGTGGGCGTCCCATTCTCTCCGCAAATCATATGAACTTCCCTCCGATACGGGGGAGGAGGTGCTTGTCTCTCTGGCCCTTCCCTACGATTATCCCGATTGTCATTTCTTTGATCCCTATTATTCCCCTGTTCTTGTCGTTGATCCCGGTTATTTCTCTGATCCCTCTGATCTCTATGATCCCTCTGGTCCCTATGATCCCTCTGATCATTCCTCCTCTGGCCCTCATTTCCTCTGTCAATGAACTGGTCGAGATTTCCCTGGCGCACCAGTAGCTCTAACTGATGCTTGAGATGTCCGCAATGTTTTGTGTAATGTCCAAAAGAGTTGTGATACTCACACAACTTATTATTAGACCCCTCCTGTGGCGGCCCATCCCGGTAGGTTCCCGGTGCCCGGAAGAACGGTTGATCTTTTATCAAATGAAAGATTTCCTCATGTGGTTTATTTAAAGGTGTGTATTCAGTAAATCACGTGACTTCGTTCACGGTACGTTGCTGCTGGGGCGGCATTCCTCCTTGGGGTGGCAGTACCCTCGGAGGTAACCCTCTGAATGGTGCTCTGTCCTGGTGTCTCTGTCTCTCTGGTGCTTCCTCAGCTCTTTTAACTTTATGCTTATCGTTTTCAGCTTTTCTCGCCATCTTGGCGTCTTCCAACTGTAGATAGCCTGGCAACCTTGCCATAATATCGTCGAAATCCCTCGCTGGTCGGATCTGTAGCTCGTCAAAGAAGAGCCCCGGCTTGAGCCCTCTGACGTAGGCACAATTTTTAATCTGAGATTCCGCCTCTGGCACCTCCAGAGCGGCTAAGTTAAATCTGGCAGTGTATTCTCTCAATGTTTCAGTTTGATCTTGTTTGATATCCATCAGCGACAGAGCTGACTTCCCCACCCTTCGCGAGCTTGCAAACAGACGTAAGAAGCGGGTCTGTAAATCCTCAAAGGAGTGAATAGAATTGGGGGCGAGCGTTCCGAACCATAGCTGGGCTGGTCCAGTGAGAGTAGTGGAGAAGATACGGCACTTGATGCCCTCAGTATACATATGCAGTGTGACCAACCCTTCAAAACGATTGAGGTGGACCTCTGGGTCGGTAGTGCCATCGTAATCTAGCGAGATGGGTTTATAGCTCCTGGGTAAAGTGTCTGCCAAAATATCATCAGAGAAAGGACTACGGTTGCTGATAGGATGAAACCTTGAAGTCTTAGCCCTCTTGTCCTCCTTATACCTTCCCTGCTCCCTTATGTCCCTTGGCACGTCACGGTCATGATGCTTGTGAGCCCGGTGCCCTGGCCTGCCAGAGGAAAACTCCAGCTCTCTTTCCTCTGCTCTTTCGGTGTACCGTGATTTCTCTGGGCGGTGAGACTTTTCTGCTCTGTACGACCGCTCAGATCTCTGTTCCCTGTCGTCCCTCCGGGATTTCTCCCTCAGCGATTCTTCCAGATTCTCAAGTTGGTGTTTCAGCTGTGACACTTGCTTTTTCAACCGTGCCTTCTCCTTCGGTCTCTCTTCCTCAAACACAAGGGAGACGGATTGACTGTCAGACTCGTCAACCCTCTCCTTCCTGACAACACTGTTGAGCCTAACACGGCTCCCCTCTGGTCTAGCTAGTTCTCTGTCAGCAGCGTCCCCTTGCATTTCCCCAGGCATCACAGCCTGTTTGTTGATTGCCAACATGTTTGCCTCCTGAGCAGCGGGAGGTGGGGCCTCAGTGCCCTGCGGGTTGACTGCTCCAACCGGGGTAGCCACAGTAGGGATGACAGACATCATCGGAGTTCCCAGTGCCTTCCGCATGTTAGCATAGCTGAGCAAAGCCATCATTTGCTCTGCCAGCCCGAAGTTAATCGATCCCCCTCCAGACGCGGGGGCCAGACTTGGCAGATCAGAGTCCGGTGTTACCAGAGCAAACCTCTGGGCATTGACGTTCAACCCTGTTGTCGGAGTGGCTGAGATAGCCTGAAAACCCGATGGCACAGTGAAAGTGGGGTTACCCTGAAGGCCATTGAACAGTGAGGTAGGCACCTCGGTAGTGACAGCAGCAGAATCGAACTCCTTCTCCAAGTTGCGGTGAGCATCAGAGGATCCCATAGTACCTACATAAAAACATAGTGAGAAGAAATCTAGATAACAAATGGATAGAGCCTCCCCTACTGATTGAAAACCCGATATGAGAAATTCCAAGCACCGGCGCAGAGGCCGTTAAAAAATTCCCCTTAAGACAACTCCATGCCCGGGGAAATAAACCCAGGGCATAGATTAGAACAATCAAAGCCTGAACCACATAAATTTCCCCTGTAGACTCTTATCAAGATCCGGCAGAAGAAACAGAGTGTCCAGAGATAGACATAAAACAGAACAACCACCAAGAAGCTTGTTAGCACAAAATATTAAGCATGAGATATAGTAAAGAATTTGCGAGAAAACGAACATCATAACCCAGAATTACCATAATCGTGCGCTATATTAACCGCAAAAACCCAAAAACAACAGAGTTATCATGGCAATCAGCCGGATTAGTAATATAACGTGCTAAATAGGGTACATAACAAGGATTAGTCGAAGAAAATATGGAGCCCACCAACAATTATCATCCTCAGTCGAAATATAGTCGCAAATTAATAGTGCAAACCCAATCATCACAGAAACAAGTCATTACCCCATAATCCACCGATAGAAAACGAAGATTAGCCACAAAAACACGAGAAATATCGACAATTATTATCCTTAAACGGAAAACATCCACAAATCAACAACACAAGCCCAATCAACAACATTATACCGAAGCGAAACCCCATAAATCGTCAACCAAAACCCAAATCAAGCAAAAACAGAGCGATACTCCACAATTCACCAGTATAAACGTCAGATCTACAAATAAGATCCCGATTATACGAAGAAACTTTGTATTCACCCATAATTGAACCGATCAATCGGTAGATAAGCACATATCCCCCCAGTTCATGATTTTCGACTTTCGCCACCTTTCCCCATGCACCAAAAGCATAATTAAACACAGATCGCAAAGAATTGAAAGCGCATTAACCCGAGAAAACGTAATTAACAGCTCGCAATCATCTAGGTGTCCGAATTATCACATCCTAACTCGATTGGAATTTCAGATCTGCCCACGCCGGCGTCCGTAAACTCACATCCTAACTCAGTAGCTTTCCCACGGACGGCGCCAGTTGGTGAAACTATAAACCAACACCTAATCTAAAGAGTAATAAACATGATTATACCTAGCGTAGATGATCGGAGAAAGCAAAGTAAACAATTGGAAAACCGGAGCTCAATAGAAAATTAGCTGTTATATTTGAAAGTAAGAGATAGCGTAATCACAATGCACGAGCTCAGGCTCTATTTATAGACTACATCGGAGGGTAAAATAGTAAAATCATTTGTGGTGCATGCGCTTGGCGTGATAGAGGGGCATGTCGGTAAATTTGTCTTCACGCGGGAAATCTTCCGCGTCTCTGGCGATTCCGCTGATGAAGGTAGTTCCTCTGGCGAAGGCTGCTTCTCTGGCGAGGATGACTTCTCTGGCGAAGGTGACTTCTCTGGCGATGGTGACTTCTCTGTCGAGGGTGACTTCTCTGTCGAGGGTGACTTCTCTGGCGAAGATGACTTCTCTGGCGAGGGTGACTCCTCTGGCGAGGGTGACCTCTCTGGCGAGGGTGACTTCTTCTGACGAGGGTGACTCCTCTGGCGAGGGTGACCTCTCTGGCGAGGGTGACTTCTTCTGACGAGTGTACTTACTCTGCCATACTTATTCCGCTGGTGGAGTCGATTCCTCTGTTTTGCATCATTTCCCTACTCTGCACATATCACTCCTCATCAGTACCACTTATACTCTAATTAACTTGCTCCTTAATAACCGTGTCCAAAAGAAATACTCCCCCCGTCCCAATAAAAGTGGCCACATTTCCTTTTTGGGTGTCCCATTAAAAGTGACTACTTTCTAAAAATGGCAAAAGTTTACTTTAATTAAGTCAACAATTACTCACTAATTTGGTCAACAATTGTAGGCCACTTTCTAAAAATGTCAAAATTACTCACTAATTTGGTCAACAATTGTAGGCCACTTTCTAAAAATTACTCACTAATTTTGGTGGGTCACACTCAATTAAAACATAACAATCCCCTTCTTAATCTCTGTGCCCAAAAAAAAGTGGCCACTTTTATTGGAACGGAGGAAGTAGGACATTTCGTTTGGGACGGAGGGAGTACTATTATTCTCCAATATGGATATCTGCATTTAGAAATACTGTGCGCGCCATAATTAAATGCTAATGTAAAATTATATTTGTACCGAATCCAAGATAGCTTCGACCCACCATATTTTAGCTTTATTCTTCCACACGTCCCCTCTCCAATAAATATTATTTTCCATATGTTTGAAACCTCAATAATTTCTCCCCCATTATTCTTTGCACAACATTATGGTTAGCATTCGCCCCACCTTCCTCTCCCTCTTCTTCCTCCTCCTCCACCTCCCTTGCTTCACCCCCTCCCCCCGCCGCCGCAGCCGCTCCACCGCACCGAAAACATCCTTCTTCTCCTTCTTCAAACGCCTCTTCTCCAACTCCAACCCACCACCACCACCACCACCACCCTCCCGCCGCTCCCCCTCCTCCTCCACGCGCTCCTTGCGCCTAAGCCCCACGCTCGACATCCACCCGTGCTCCGCCTGCGGCGAGGTCTTCCAATCGCCGCCCCTCCTGGAGCGCCACCGCTCCACCCACCACCTCGTCTCCGAGCTGGCTGCCGACGACGAGAACATCGTACGGATCATATTCAATACGGGGTGGCCCAACCCGGCCCGGACTCCGAACATCGAGCGGATCCTCAAAATCCACAACACCCCCGCGATCACCTCCCGCTTCGAGGAGTACCGGGAGCGCGTCAAATCACGTGCGGCGGCGGCGCCTCCCCCACGGCGGGACGAGCGGTGCGTCGCCGACGGGAACGAGCTGCTGAGGTTCCACTGCACGACCTTCGTGTGCGGGCTGGACTCCGGCGACGAGTGCGGGCGGCTGTACTGCAGCCTGTGCGGGATCATCCGGAGCGGATTCTCGCCGAAGATGGACGGAATCTCGACGCTGCCGACGAGCTACGCCGCGCACGTGTCAATGCCGGCGGACATGGAGGCGGAGTTCGAGTTCATGAACGTTAGGCGCGCGGTGCTGGTTTGCCGGGTAATCGCGGGTCGGGTCGGGTGCGACCCGTGGGAGGCCGATAAGGAGGATCCCGGGTTCGACTCGCTGGCGGGTCGGGGCGAGGGGGATGACGAGGATGAGATTCTGGTTTTTAATCCGAGGGCTGTGCTCCCGTGCTTCGTTATTGTGCTTAATTGCTTCAAACCGTAGATTAATTCATTGTTTCTCCATGCACTTCAACTCTCGTTTCTATCTTAAAATAATAGTATATATTGATAATACTGATTTTGTAGTCATTTTTGTTAGTGGGTATATGATGTGTGAAGAGGTAAGTTAGTAAAATTAAAAAGAAAATAAAAATAGAATATTCTTGTTAATTACTATAGTGTTTAATTATGTCTAGTATTTTATGATGTTCTAATGTAACGATATGGTGGTATCCAATGACAATAAGAAATATATTGGAGGGCTATATTATGTTAGTTATTTAAATTTGCAAAACGTCGTTTAATTTCAAGTTTGCGACATAATCTTCATACCTTCTGACAGTAGTACGGTGTTGCCCAAAATTTTCAATGATAGTTGGGTAATCTATATGAAAAGATAAATAGAATAACAATTAGGGAGCTTCAAGGTATTAGTGATGATAATATGTGAAATACTAGATGTGGTATAGAAACTAATAAATCGAGTTTGAACACAATAATATTGTTTGGCTCGATTCAGTTACACCTCTACGGATTCAAGAAGAAATTGTTGTTAGGCATTTTGAGAAATACTCCGATAAATTTACGTAGGTGTAATTATATCAATCAACATGCATACTAGAAATACAGGGGCATAACACGAGTTTATGAAGATGAAAACATGTTTAAGGAATAATACAAGTATACATAATGATATATAGTGTGACCACGTTTTATATTACGTTAATTCAAATTTAAATATAATAAGAAACGAGTGAACATGAAATTGTTATAGATTAAAACAGAAACCAATTGAAAAAAAAAATACAAGAATTAATTAGTTCGTCTCTAGGAAAATACGTTGAAGGTACTGTCAAACCATGAATTATACTTTATATCTTTTTCGATACAATTACAAATGCGGCTATTTATAAGGAATACAATCATAATCAAATTCTAAATACGATCCGGCCGAAATAAATAAAACAAGTCAAAAAAAATTACGACCGCCCAAATTCATGGTATTTTTAGGCTATACAACTCCATCAAATATGATAATTGATTGGGTATGTACGAATGATCCCATTTCTATCAAATAATGTCGTAACTAAAAAGCATTTCATGTGATGGATCAGAGATTATGATTGGGGAAGAAGAAGTCAATTTAGAAATCGATCGATTTTCAAGTTTTTATTTAAAAAAAAAAAAAAAAAAACATATTGGATTTTTCTTGCTCTGAATTCTTTTGGATTTTGGCTATAAAATGATGCGGATTTGATATATATTTGAACTTTCTCCGTCTCAATTCAATAGGTTATAAGATTCGGATACGTATATTACGAAATAAATAATTTATAATGAAATAAAAATGGAGAAAATAATTTTTGTTAAGAAATAAATAGTTTATTACTATAATTTTTTTAGAGTCTATTTGTCAAAAGTAGGAGAGAGAATGATACATTACTCACTCCGTCCACAAAATAAACTCTCATTTTTATTATGACGCAGAGATTAAGAAAGTTGATAAAAGTATTTTGAGTGGGATAAAAGGATAGTGGTAACTATATTTAATTAATTTTATTAATCTTTCATTAAAAAAAGGTATGCACATTTAATTAATTTTGGATATTTTAATCTCATTAATTAAATATAATATACCTTTGATAAAAAAGAATCGTCTTGAATGTTCCATTTTAATTGTTCCCTCATCTTTCATTAGAAAAAGGTATGCACATTAAATATAATAAGAGATTTTACTGTTATTTATTTTGTACTCTTTCAAAAAAAAATTATTTTGTATAAAGATTCTTTTTTCATTTTTGAATTAATGTTACATTAGTCGAGATTTTTTTAGGGAATATTTCAAAATAATTAATTGTAGCATTCCAATTCAAAAAGAATTAACTCATAATACTCCTATTAAAAAAAATACTCCCTCAATTCGTAAAAAAAAATATATGAGGAAGTGACACGAGTTTTAAGAAAAAAATGTTGAATTTATTGAGAATGAAGAAAAAATGATTAAGTGTATTGAAATTGGTGAAAAAGTGTTGTAATTAGTATTGAGAGTGGTGAAAATGTGAAAAATAAAATAAATGGAGTATTTAGAAATGGTGAGGTATAGTCCAAAAATAGGTAAAAAAATTATTTTGTGAACATCCTAAAAAGAAAAAGTAGGAAATTCTTTCATATACGATGAGAGTAATACTCCCTCTTTTCGGCACGGGATTTAAGGAGTTGTAGATTAGTGTTTTAAGTGCTCGTTTGGTTCAAGTAGAGGAATGGAAAGGGAATGAAATCAAATAAAGGAGTGGAATGGTAACAATAACCATTACTTTTATTGAGTGTTTGGTTTAACAATGGAAATGAATCATTAGTAAGGGATTCTCTTTCTTTTGTTTCCTCTCTATTTTAAGGGGTAACAAATTGGGTGATTGGATTACCCTCAAGTAAGGGTAATGATTATCTCATTACTCAAATCAAACAACAAGTAATGGATTCAATTACTTGATTCCCTTTCCAACCTCTAAAAACACTCAACCAAACGTGGGCTAAGTGTGTAGTATAAAAGTGATAAAGTAGGAAAGAAAATGTAATAAAGTGATAAAGTAGGAGAGAGAATGTAATATAAAGTGATAAAGTAGGATAGAGAAGGTAATAAGAGAGTGATTAATTAGTTGTAATTGTGCAATTAAAATCCCTTATTTTTTTTTCATATTTAGAAATGTAGCATCTTCGTTGGGACGGCCCAATTGAAATATGTAGCATCTTCGTTGGGACGGAGGGAGTAATTTATTAATATTCTCTCCATCCACCAAATGAATACTCATTTTAGGGTGACACGAGTTTAAGAAATTGATTAAGAATGTGTTTGGTTGAGCTTATAAACTCTTTGAAACAGTAAGAACGTGTTTGACTGAGCTTATAAGCTCATTCAAAGTTTTTGGCAAAGTAAATTCTTAACGAATATATAAGTTGTAAGAATAAGCCGTAAGAGCTTATAATCTCTCAAAAGAAAAAAAGTTACTTTACCTCAAATTATTTTTTCATTATCTATAAGCAACACTTTATTTTTTTACAAAAGTAATTTAATTATAATTTTTTATTTTCATTATATATCATTTTAATTTCACTCTTTTCAATTTTCTCCCTTTAATATAGATTCCCAGTCTAATTAAAAGTTCTCACTCTAGTAACAAGTTTAATTATTTAAATATTTTGACAATTTATAAGTTTTTAAGAAATTATACAACTTACAAGTTTTTAAAATATCTTATAAATTTTAAAAGTTTATAAGATCTTTTATAATAAGCTTAGTGAAACACCTTTTAAACGTGTGTGAGTGAAATAAGGATCTTAAAAATTATAATTAAATTATACTTCACCCGTCCCTGAAATAAGTTCATCTTTTTCCTTTTTGGGACGTCCCCCAAATAAGTTCCTCATTCTTTCTTTTCATTTTTGGACAACTACCCCACCACTAATAATACTTTATTTATTTTTACTTTTCACTTTTCACTTTTCACCACTCACAATACTAATTTTAACACTTTTTTCACTTTTTTACCACTCCCAATACTAATTACTTATAACATACTCTATTTTTCTCCACTATCAATACACGTTACCATTTTTTCTTAAAACTCGTGTCGTCCCCAAAGAGGAACGGAGGGAGTATAGGATATACTCTACTAAAATAAAATAAAATGAGTACTGAAGTGAAAGAATAAGTTTAGAAGGGTGAAGTTTTGTAGAGAATTGGACTCCCCAACTTTCTTCCCCTCTCTACGCAATTCTCCTACACAGCACCAAATCTAATCTCATCGCCGACTATAAGGTAACTTTCGTGTTGCTGGTATTGCCAGTTTTATAACTTCGGATTTTTATCAGTGGCATTTCCCGATCATTCTCTCTCTCTTGAATTTGAGCTAGATTCCCTAGCAAGCGCCGCAAGTTCGATTTGTTAGCATATTATTACAGTTTATTAGTCGAATATTACATTCCTAGGTTCCACAACAGTTTTATCTTTTAATTATTCAAGAAATAGCCTTTTGAATCATTACTTGATTAACCTTGAGCTGTTGATGGCGCTTTATATTCATTTTTTTATTATAAGAATCCTCAGATGAAGTAGAAAGCTTATCCCTTTCGTTTCGGTTAGGTTGTGCTAGTCCGCTTTTCTGTAATCCGGTTTAGGCGAATCATTTAGAGAGAGTAAGTCGTTTGCAGTGGAATATTTACGTTTAGATGAGGAATACCAAACTTCGAAATGTATGAAACTAAATTGAATGCAGTGGTTTGGTTACTTCCAAATTTGAAATTTTCATCTGCATAAACTAGATAGAGTAATGGTGTCGGCTTTCTTTACTTGGGGGTCTGAAAAGTTTTAGTAAATGCTTGTGGTATCAGGTAAAACTTAACTCCATAAAGCCAAACCAAAATTGCAAATACTCATGGCTTTAAGACTCTCATCCGTTATCTCCTCCACAGTGGTCCGTCGGCGACTCCCTCTGGTGGGTGCCTTCTGTGTTCTTAGTTTGGGCTTCTCCAATCTCTGCACCGTTTCTCTATCTTCAAGAACAGGGTGTGCTCAGTCTCTCTCTTTTGTCCCTCTCTTGCGGTATCTTTCACACTGCATACTTGGATGATTGAATTTGTTCGATGGAGTGTTTTCCCAGAAGTGACGATTGACGTCTATGCTCCTTAATAAATACAGGACGAAATTTGGTACACAGTCTGAGAATAAGAAATTCCATACTGTAAGGATGGAAGCAAGTAAGACGACTGTGCCCAGCATTGTTGTCTATGTTACAGTTCCGAACAAGGAAGCGGGTTTGTTTCTGTTTCATATTTTATCATGCTTAATTTATAGAACTTCACGGGTCCTATGTGGTTACAAATGTTGAGTTTATAGAACTGTCACGATTTTGCTAGTGTTTTTCGTTGGTTCTGTTCATTAAGTTTAGATTGAAGTATCTCAGGGAAGCTAATGTTTAAACTGAAGTGATAGAAAGTTTGTGTTCATACTAGATAGTTCTACTTATCATAAATCCTTATAATATAAAGTATATTCAAGTGAAATCTTGTTAAATTTACCATATATTACAAATAAATATCTCATTACTAATTGGATATTTCTTTAACTATTTTGAATACGAAAAAAAAAAAGTGAAGCTATTTTTAGGTTTAATATAATTCTTCTCGTAAATTATAAGTAATCAAAATTTAATTTCATAGAAACCGTGTTGAGCTCATCAGAACAATCAATCAGTATGGTATTTCATTTTGTGACATCTTTATTTGGTTCTTCACGGTCATTTTTTCATTTTAAAATAATTTCAATGCACTTAGGGTGATTTCATCAATACTAAGTAACTTATAAATATGTTATGTAGTCGATTCTTATTATGCAATAAAATCATTATCTGTTGAGTCTATGAATGTACTAGTTAATAAAAAATCATCATTCATTTTCTGATTTAATTAGAACTATACATTTTAATATCCAAGCACCATGAAATTAATACGAATTATCAATTTGTACTTGGAACATATAGTAGATAAAAGTAACAAATATTTCTTTGTCAAATTTCTTCAAAGTATTCATAGATTTATTTCCCTTAGGAGAACACGAGGTTGTGAAGTGAGATAGTGGGAGTATAGGAGTAAAGTGAAATAGAATGAGTATAGGCTTAAAGCCTGCTAACTGAGGGTGCAAAGAGTGTTAGTTAATTGAGGGTGCAAAGATTATACTTTAGACTAAACAAGAGTAGAGGGAGATTTAAATGGAATTAACTCAATAACTCATTCTGAATGTGTAATTTGTCTTAACATAGTTATCCATATTGAAATTCTTAATCTTGATTCTTTTATGATGCCTCTTAGTGCTGTTTGAGAACCTTTTGGGATTTGTCACGATATCTGTCAATTCTTTACTTTGGTTCAGCCACTCGTGATGGTTTTCCCTTTCCTTGTTTGAGATATGTTGACTTGGATATAGGGACTGTTTAAAACTACCTTTTTCTTAAACTTGGAGGAGACATTTGTTTGTATTTAGTTAACATTTTTACCTATAAATTTAATTGACATCTAAAGGTTACATTTGATATCTCTCTCTGACATGTTTACCTGTTATTGAGCCATCATAACTGTTAAAGAGAAACTTATAGGGTATCCATCTGTTTGCAGGGAAAAAGTTGGCTGAAAGCATAGTCAAAGAGCGGCTCGCAGCATGTGTTAATCGAGTACCAGGTCAGGCTTCTGCAATTTAGGAAATACTATATAATACAGATGGAAGTACACTGTCAGTATATATTGAAGAATAGGTAGTCTCTCAAGGATTCTAATCTTGAATGGAGATTTGATTATGAGTTAGTTTGCAGTAGCTCATTAGTAGTTTAGCTGTTATTAGCATTTGATATTATGGCAGCCTACTTATTTATTCGAAAAACTATGACTATTTTTGCATGTTAAACTAGTCATGGAATTGTTGCATTCTGGGGTAAACAGTTTTCAATGCTTGTCATTGCTTGATCTTGGAATAAAATCTAGAATTTTAAAGAATATATATATATATATATATATATAGGGGGCCGCTCCAATGAGACCCCTTAATTTTAGTGAGATCTAGGGCACGATCTCGTGCGTTTATTTTATCAATCCTATGGCTGATATTGTATTTGGAGGATGATTTTTTTTCGCAGGGTTCGAATCCTGGAGGGAGCAGAATATTTTAAATTTTGTTATTCATCACTATATATTGCATTGTTCATCAATATATACAGCCTTGTTCATCAGTATATATGTCTTATTCATTACGAATTTTTGTTTAAAAAAATTCATCAATATATACATCTTGTTCATTAGATATACGTTTTGTTCATTAGTATTATATGTCTTATTCATTGTACTCATGTTACACGAAAAATAGGGGGTCTCACTGGAGCGCGCCCCTATATATATATATATATATATTTTTACTTTTCTTATCTTTGACACGCTGTTCTAAAATCTGCTACCTGTGCAATTTATTGTGTTTTCAAAGTTCTGTTTTTGAAATCCTTGTTAATTGAACAATCAATTTCTAAGTGATCTCCATGTTTGCTGAATTAGAGATGGTTCTTTGATATCTACATAGTGATCCCATTCAACATGCAATGCCTGCTCTTACATTATACTTAGAGTTAGAGCCGGCAATTTCTGGCCCAACCCAAATGTTTTACCTTCTTTTTCAAGGACAAATAGTTTACTTAGATAGGCCATCAAAATCGAGACCCAAAAAGAACCTGACCTACCTGGCTGGCACAGCCCATTTTTACTTGCACTGATTCTTGTATACATTTTAATAATTCCATGGGCTGGTCTGGCCTCTGAGTGAAATATGTAGTCAGATATTCGTTGTCAGGCACCACTGGACCATTTGCTGCCTCTACTAAAACTGAACATTCTTTTCCTCGATGCAGGTGTTGAATCAGTTTATGAGTGGAAAGGAGAGGTAAAAATGTTTAGATTGTGTGCGTGTGTTTGTATCTCTAGGGCAGGTGGTTTAGTATACTATAAGGCCACCGGTACTGACTTTGTGTAAAAGTCTGTTATGGTTTTAGAGAATTTACGTCTTTGTTCTATTTCACATGCAAACAGATACAAACTGATTCTGAGGAGCTGCTTATAATCAAGACCAGGGAATCTCTTCTAGAGGCTTTAACTGAGCATGTGAAGGCAAATCATGAATATGAGTGAGTACTTACGTTGTCCTGTTTTTCTCAGAAGATCTGGTCATCCAATTATTTAAACTTGTCATTTAGAAGTTGAAAGATTAGCATTTAGAATATGCTTCAATTCTTAGTTTCTTTTTTTTATTGGATCTTCAAGTTTTTTTCTTCTTCTTAAAAGTGCAGTAATTTACTTGGCAGTACATGTTAGCTGTTTTACCTGTTCTCATCCTATTATTAAGTCATTCTCATTGATGTTGCATTGCATGTATACATTCATTTTGGCGCTACGGTTATTGCAATGGTAACTAAATTTCCAAATATTGTACTGAAAAGATGTCAAAAGTAGAAAGTAACTCACCGAAGGATGCTCCTTTATCAGTCTCTAAACTGGAAAAAGAAATCTGATTGGTCTAAAGGTAGCATGACTTTAGAAGTTAAACAAGTAAAAAATGATTCAGCATTAGCAGATTCACAAAGAAATACAATTATCTTCTAGGCTTATTGCACACACATGCTTCATAAACAACACATCTAGGGAAATGAGTCATTGGCTTGCACATTACTTGATGTGATATGAAAACTATCTTAGTAAGAAAAGCTACTATGTCTCCTTGTTTTAGTAAGAAAAATAGGTATATTTTAACAATGTGTTCAACTATAGTAGCACATGTTCTGCTTTAGATAACTGGTAAGAGATACTTATTTCTTGTCAAATTCTGCCGTTAAGCTATCAGATTGATAAAAATGACTCTTAAGCATAATTTTAATCAGCTGCATCCTATTTATAATCGGTATTCTTAATTAATGTTTCCTTTGTTATTCCATAGGGTGCCTGAGGTGATTTCCTTGCCCATAACCGGTGGCAATCTCCAGTATTTGGAGTGGATTAAGAACAGTACTAGGGACTAAGATCACATGCAGGCGCATTATCAGTTTGCATTGCATTAAATAAGTCTTAATGTACATACTTATCATCTGATTGCGCCCGTGTGTGCTCTGGAATGTGGATATTCTCATATCTATGTGATGAATTATGTTGTCGAGTAGCAAACTGTATACGTTTTTTTTTTTATCGTTACTAAGTGCAGGTAGATGTGGGCGTAATGGAAACAAGAATGTCTGGTTGAAATGAGTGATTATTTATAGGCTGTGCACATATAGTTTCATGTTGTGAAATGTGAAGGCATGGTTAGAAACTGGTTTATGCAAATATGGTGTATGTTTGTGCTTGCCTCGCTTTTATCACAAGCTGTCAAAATCTGCTCAGCCCCCCTGACCTAAACCAGCCCCATTTTAGGTCGGCCCGGGCCATGCCTTTTTAGACTCATTGTGGTTTGGTTCCTCAATGGGCTCGGGCTGTCCCCACCCACGGTTTGACAGCTTTGATTCACAAGGATGCCTGTGATGATATGACATGTACAGGAAGTGCTCAAATTTCATTGGATAATATTATTTATCATACTTATAATATAATATGTATGCTTATTGTAAGGCGTGATTGTTATTGGTCCAGAATACATATATATGGGAGCTAATGGTCCATTCTAGCCCATGCCACTTATCCATGTACATAAAACTGTGGATACTAATCTTTCTGACATTTTTGCCCTTAATATTCAAAGTTATAATTATAATCATTAAAATGAGGGTTAATGGCACCTAAATTACTCAACTATTTCGAAATTCTGGTTTGGGTACCATACTTCAATGTCTGTAAAGTAAAATACTAAAGTATTAATTTAATTTGATTTAGCAACTCCGTTCAATTTCCGGCAAGGGCAAAATTGGAAATATGCATACGTGTCCAAATTAAAGCCAGCTGGTGCCCAGTTAGCGTCCGTGTGGTGTCCCAGTGTCATTATGTTGGGACGACGTCGTTTCGCCTACACAGATGGCCATCGAAAAGGCGCGCCAAATACCCCGAAAATCTTGTCTTCACAGATACATTTTATTTCTCCCAAAAAAAATTCTCTCATCTTCCCATCGTTTCATGGTTTTTGACCTTTCCATTGCCTGGAAAATCAACAATCTTGTTGAGTGGAAATCTGAGATTGTGAGTGGAAATCTGAGATTGCGGTAGGTTTTGGGTATTTCGAAGCAGAAGTCTATAAACTTGTGAGGAAGTGGTCCCAAGCTCTTAAAAATGGCGAAAAGGTACCTTCTTTGATTCCTTTATAGTTATGTCGAATATTTTGTCGCCTATTCATATTATACTATATTTGTTGGAAAGTATGTGTTGTCGCCTTCTTCGACTTTAATAATGTAGATATGGTTTACTGTTCTTGTGGTTGTACTGTAGTTGTTTTTTTTTTGGGTTAATGTGCATTTTTTTAATTTAGATTTTTAGGTTTCGCCTGCACAAATGTTGGAAATTCCATTATTTGATTTTTTGTTGTCTGTGTGAATCTCGTGCAGTGTTGAATTTGGTTTGCATATATGCCATGGTGGTCACTTCATAAACAAAGAAGGAAAACAACATTATATGGGAGGGGGGGTTTGTCACCAAAATAGGGTTAGACCCCGATCTTTTTGGGTACTTTGATCTCGTTGATTACGTGAAAGAATTAGGGTATGTCTCCTAGGAAAACCTTTATTATCGCATCCCTACCACTCAAACACATAAAGTAATCATAGATGATAGTGGTGTCTTGAATATGTTAACAACAATGGGTAAGCAGATGATAGTGACAGTGTGTGTTGAGGGTGGTGTAAAAGCCACATATGTTACTGATAACAGTGAACAACCTAAGGAAAATGTGCCTGTTAAAGAGGGTAATTTAGGTGAAGCTAAGGGTAGTGATGGGGAGGGTGAGTGGGATTGTGAGGGTAGCCAGACTGAGGTTGATGGCAGTGAGGGGGATTGTGAGGGTAGTCAGACTGAGGTTGATGGCAGTGAGGGGAATTGTGAGGGTAGTCAAACTGAGGGTGATGGCAGTGAAGGGGAGGGTGGGGGTGAATATCCCTGAGATGTAGATGACTGGGGATATTTAGACAATTCCATTTTCTCTGAGATTGAGGATGCTATAAATATGGAGTGTTGGGGTGAGAGTAGTGACAAAGACTACCAACCTAGTGAAACTGATTTGTCAGAAGTTAGCCTTCGTGATTTAGACTACATTTCTGATGAAGAAAATGTTGAATTGAGGAAGAAATTAAAAACAGCAGATAATGTTTTCAATTTGATGAATGTGAATGATGGGTTTGAAGCCGAGATAGAGCACACACATGTGTCTGATTATGAGAATGAAACACATGAATATGTGTCTGGTGAGAGTGATTCTGATTTTCAAACTTGAAATTGTCATAGGTATGCACTTTCAGGATGGTTTGCAGTGTAGAGAGGCTTTAACCACTTGGGCAATTGAGAATGGTAGATACATTCGCTTTAGGGCTGTTTCTAAGAAGAAGCTATTAGCAAAGTGTACTCTTCCTTGCCCTTGGCAAGTTTTTGCAAGCTCTATGCAGGGTAATGGCAGCTTCATGATAAAAAGTTACCATGGTGACCATAACTGTCCTAAGGCAATGAGTAATAAATTGCTGAGTTCACAGTGGATTGCAAAACGGTACGTTAATGTGTATAGAGTTAGATACAATTTAGGTGTGAAAGATCTTGGGGCAGATATTCTACAGAGGTTCAAGGTGAGGGTACCAAAAGACAGGCTATACAAGGCTAGGAGACTTGCGCAAGAATTGGTGAGAGGGTCAATAGAGCAGCATTATGGGCAACTGGAAAACTATATTGTTGAATTGAGAAGGGTTGATGGGGAGGGCAGATATGAGCTTCTTCTTCAAGGAGATAGTGTATTTAAAGCACTATATGTGGGTTTGAGTGCCTTGAGAAAGGGGTTCAAAACCAGTTGCCGGCCTGTTATAGGTATTGATGGCTGTTTTTTGAAAACCTATCTCGGTGGTCATCTCTTATGCGCAACTGGCAAGGACGGAAACAATGGCATGTTTCCGATTGCCTGGGCCGTTGTTGAGGCCGAGAATGAAGGCTGCTGGACTTGGTTTTTGAAATGTTTTATGGAGGATTTGGATATCCAAGATGGCAGTGGTTGGACCTTCGTCAGTGATCAACAGAAGGTACTCTTATACATCTAATTTAGATTTGTCTTGCAAATCATCGATCTAACTTTTTTTCATTCTATGTAGGGATTGCAAAATGTCGTGGCCATTTTGGCTCCAGGAGCTGAACACCGGAACTGCGCCCGACATATATACATGAATTGGAAGAAGGATCACAAGGGCCAAACGCTTAAGAATTTGTTCTTTAGGGCTGTGAATGCTACCCATGAAGCGGAGTTCAAGGCTGCACTTCAGGAACAGAAGCAAGAGAGTGCCGCGGCGCATGAAGATTTCCTGTCAAGGGACACCAAAAAATTCTGTAAGGCATTCATATCCACTGGACCCAAAAGTGATAGCGTCGATAATAATATAAGTGAATGTTTCAATGGGTACATTTTAAATGCTAGGGGTAAGCATGTAATTCATATGTTAGAGGAAATCCGTTCATCTTTGATCCCGCTGATCTTGTTTCTCATTACTTCACTGTGGCTACCTATCTTTCGGGGTATGAATTTGGTATCCAACCCATTGTTGGGAACAAGATGTGGCCTGAAGTGAAGGGTGATTTGGTGAAACCACCACCTAAAACAAGAATGCCTGGACGTCCCAAGAAAAAACGGGTTCGAGCACCTCAGGAGAAGGAAGGGAGGATGACCAAATATGGAGTTATGATGTCGTGTAGCAACTGCAAGCAGACAGGGCACAACAAAAGGAAATGCACTAATGCAGCCCTGGAAAACCCGAACCCTAATAAGGTACATTGTCATCTTTCGATAATATACTACTTTGTTAGGACTTCGTCGAATAGATTAACAATTGCTTTGTTTACATATACAACAGCGGAAAAGAGGAAGGCCTTCAAAAGATGGTGCAACTAAAAAAGGAAGCAAGGAAAAGGGAGGGCAAAGGAAAAAGGCTGCATCTGAGCAACACTCTCAAATGAAGGAAAAAAGTGGATCTACTCAATACAAAGGCAGAGGGGCAACTCTTAAAGGGATTGGTGTTTACGTGAATGAGGCAACTGGAAATTCGTTCTACCATGTAAGTTGTTGAATTATGTTTTCTGGAAAGTTGAACATTTCATTTGTGAACTTTTTCTAAAATATCTAACATTTTTCAGGGTTCAACCTCATCCAAGAAAACCATGTTGTTGCAAAAGCTCAAAAAGCCAAGAAATTCAAATACCAAAGATGGTGGGACTACAACTCAAGAAAGTGTTGTCACCGGAGTAGCAAAAACTCAAGAAAGTAGGAATGAAGGAGCCTCAACCCAAGATTTGTGAATCAAACATGTTGTTTTTGTAAATTTTGCGGCATAGTAGCCGGTTATTTTGGGGTTTTTGTCTGCACTGAGCAACAAATTAGCTTGAAATACTTTGATGCTTAGCTGGTTCTATGTAACTCAACTTCATCATATCACTTACTGGCTTTCACTAATTGAATATTTAGCTTTTGGTTCCAAATTGTGTGCTTCATATTTGCAGTGTTTACACACTCTTAAATATTATTTATGCTTGTTAAAATGAAGGAATTGTAAGCTAGGAAAGTAACATATAAACTAGGGTTAATGGATAAGTAGTCTAATAACAACCAAACTGAAGACATTTAAAGTCTTCTAAGATACAACAAGGGTTTACTAATCATAGGCCATACAAGAAATTACAAAATTATTACAAAACTAAGTCTTCGAAGGCCTTCAAAATACTACAACTACATACTTCAATAGTTACTTAATCATGAACACAAAAGAAACAACCACTACAACAAAGCAGAAAAACCATTTGCACATTCGAAGCTTCAAATCTTGACCATCTACAATAGCTTGAAGTTCCTCGTTCTTCGCTTTCACTAACTGAAGCTCCACCATAGTGGACTGGAATTCCTCTTGTCGGTGGTCAAATCTATCCCGGTTGAAGGTGCCCAACATTGTTGCCTGCCCCAGCTGCTCATCTGCCATACTCAATTGCATTCTCAAGTTTTCAATGCATCCTTTGTAGTGCTCCGTCAACTCTGGATCCACCCACTCCCACAGTCCACAATCATCATTTGACTACATACCACCAAAAAACACAATTGCTGTAATATTTGTTGCGGTAAAGTGAGAGAAAGAAAAAAACACAATTGAACTAACCCCATGACGACTACAGCAATAGAAACGACGCAGAGGATTCAAGGGAGTGTTCGAGGTCCTCATCAAAGCCAACCCATGTTTACACATTTTAGGACGCCCCAACCATCGACTTGCTCTTGCGTTGAAGGTGCCGCCACATGAGCTAGAGCTCGACATTGACTCCCCAAATTCGCTATTCCACGTTTTCATAGAAAAGTTAGGGGGAAATGTGAAGAAATTAGGGTTCCCTTCCTTTAAAAGAAGAAACAATTCGTTACATTGCCCGCATATTTGTTCAAAACGACGACATATCACAATGACCGAAACGACTGTGTTTCATTTAAGCTCCGGAGAGTCCACATCGGATTCTCCGACATCCACGTACTCACTTAAGTCCCCGGAAATTGAACGGAGTTGCTAAATCAGATTAAATTAATACTTTAGTATTTTACTTTACAGACATTGAAGTATGGTACCCAAACCAGAATTTCGAAATAGTTGAGTAATTTAGGTGCCATTAACCCTTAAAATGAGAAATAAAATTCATATTACCTCTTACAATACTTCAAAACTCCCCCCTCCCCCAAATTTAGTAATCCTAAATCCACAAATTTACATCCCAAAATTCACAAGCCCTAAAATTTGAATTACTCTTCTCCAAATGTTTGACGCCGCCTTATTTCCAAACCCTAAATGTTGCCGTCTCTGCAAGCGTTTGCCACCATTGCCTCTCCAAGACTCCAAATGTCTAGTCGTTGCAATAGCCCCTTAGGAGGTGATTGGTATGATGGAATGGAGGTGGAAATGGAATGGTGATTACTACCTTCATTCCATTCCCTTGCTTGGTATGTTCTTTTTGTAGGAATCACCATTCCTACATCTATGGGAATGGTCATTCCTTTCATCTACCATGGTATTAGTCATTTCATTCCATTCTTAAACCATCTAAAATTAAGTTTTGACATGTATATTTGTATAAAACATGCATCATCATCATTATTATTATTATTCTTCAAAATATAAAAAATATATATTTTTTAAAATAAAATATTATCAACTTTAAATAAGCAATAGTCTAATATATATATTACATCCACAAAATTACCATTTTAATTTAAATTTTTGCAAATGTTCTTCATGAAATACATCAATAAACTATTATCTAGTCAATTATATTTATAATTTTTATACTTTTAAAGTGATGTAATAGATAATTTAATAAAATAAAATATTTCATTTAATTCCTAAACTTTATTTCTAGCTACCAATCATATGAATTGATTTTTTTTAGAATTATCATAGAAATTAAATTAAACAAAGAATGACAATTCCATTCCTTTGGTATTCCTTGTGCATACCAAGCATAGGAATCACCTAAGATTTGTCATTCTTTTCCCACACTCATTCCATTCCACCCTTATTCCATTCCATCATACCAATCACCTCTTAATGTTTTATTAATATTGAGTTAGGATTAACCAGGGGGCTTAGCCCACTGGCCACCGGGTCCTCACTTAAGTGAAGTGACCCGGGTTCGATCCCTCTTGGGAGCGAATTGGAGATGGGAGATATAAGGTGGATCTTGGTGAATGGAGAGATAAGGTGGTTCTTGGAGTGGATGGGGGAAACTAATTACTAACATCTAACATGACTTTGCCCGATCAAAAATAAAAATAAAAAATAAAAAAAATATTGAGTTAGGATTCGTTATGTTGTACTTGGTTGCATGAAAAATGTGCATGTATACATGAAAAATTCAATCATTGCACGAAAAATTTGAAAGGATACACACAAAATATGAATTTGCCAGCCTTTACATGATTTACACATTACGCAACATATTTAAATTCGTGTAGCAATGAATCATGTAAAGGCAGACATATCCATATTTTCTGTGTAATTGAATTTTTCATGTATGCATACATATTTCTGTATAATCAGAAATAAATAGCAGATCCTAATTTAATAGTCATAATAAAACACTTAAAAAGAGAGAGATTGATATGGAAAGGAGCTCGTCGGATCCCAAATCTCACCGGAGGAAGTTTGCCGGAAGAAGCTCGCTCAAAAGGAGATGGTCGAGCTGTTTGGGAAAGAAGATGATTGAGTGTGAGTAAATGGGTTTCACCCCCAAATCTTGGTTTTTTTTTTTCAAAATTAAAAAAATTAAGTAATTGTACTAACAAGGCTATTGAAATTACTATTTTCACATTTTTTTTTATCTATATCAATATATATTTTATTATTATTATATGGTTTTAGCTATAATATAATGTTGTATGTATACATGGGAATCTAAGGTTGAATTTGTATTTCTGACTAAAAATAAGATACCTACTTTAGAGGTGGTTGAGTTTGTGTAGAGTGAAGTAATAATCAGTAGTATTCCTTCCGTCCATAATTTAAAGCTCCACTTTGGTGTGGGCACGGAGATTAAGAAATCTGAAAAAGATGACGTGGATGAAATATAAGAGAGTGGACATGGAGATTAAGAAATCTGAAAAAGATGACGTGGATGAAATATAAGAGTAGGTGACTAAAGTGATAAAGATAGTTGATTAAAGTAATAAATGTATTGTGAGTGGGTCCACTAGTGATAAACTGTAGTAAATATAAAATATAAAAATGATAAAGGTGTTTTAAGGTGAGTCCATTAGTGGCAAATGGTAGTAAATATAGGAAAATAAGAAGAGTAAAAAAGTACAAAAAACAGAATAAGACTTTAATTTGTGGACAAAAAATTAAGAGCAAGTAGGACTTTAAATTGTGGACGGAGGGAGTAATTAATTTTGTCCATATCCTAACTGTTTCTTGCTTTTGGTTAACAATCTTTTGGTGCAGGGTTTATTGATAAATACTTTTCTGGTACACTACTGCCAGATTGAAACCCTATGATAGTATGATTGCACTATCATCCAACTAAATTATTTATTTGAGCCTCTCATAGTACTTAACCACTTCACTATCGAAATAATTTTACTATGTCTAAAAATTAAAGAAAAGCAGAATCTAATCATCTATATATGATTTTGCTAATTTTAATATCAACAATACAAGAGAGAAGCAATATGTTGAGTATGAGTCGACTCACAGTCAGGGAGCATCTTCAAGCTTCGATTTAATCTTCTCTTTTTTTTTTGGTCTCATTTGAATCTTTTTTTTTTTGAAATACAATTATCACTGTCAAAATTAGGTAATTTGATAAATATTAGGGCCGCACACTCGTGCATCCATCCGTAGATCGCAAGTGGCGGGCCTTGTTTTCTGTTTTGTTAATAAAATAAATAAATTGATACTCCATATAATTAGTTAATTACTAGCGTCTAACCCGTCGAAATTCGACGGGAATTATTTTATGTCATCATTTAATTTATAATTATTTTTATTACTATAACATATGAAATAGTTTATATATAAATTATTTCTTTAATTAGTTTGATATGATCAAATTAAATTAGTAATACAATATTTGAAATAATATTAATCTTAATCACTTTCGCCAATTAAATGTAGGTTGTGATAATAAAAATACATTTTTATCTAAATATTCATTTGATGAAGTTTATAAAAAGTTGATGTGGGATTGAATATTTTAGAAGAAAAAAATATGTAAATTTGAAGTATGATATGATGTAAGATTGATGTGTCACATTTATTGTTAATCGTATATCGATAATATTTACTATCTCCGTCCCTCAAACATTTTCCTTTTTTTTTCTATTTTGGTTCATCCCCAAAATATCTTCCTATACTATTTTTAAAACAATTTCACTAATTATTATTTTTACAATTTCACTTTTTGTGGGACTCGTTCTCCATTTTCACTAACTATCACTCTTACAATTTAACTTTTTGTGGGACCCATTCTTCACTTATCAAATGTATAACTAACTTTTATTAGAACATGTGGCATCCTCTCTTAGGAAGATGTTTGAGGGACGAAGTGAGTATTAAGTTTGTTCAAATTCTTTAAATTTGACGGATAAGAAATAATTTAACTAAACATATGTCATTTGAGTATCATCTCATATGGACCTAATAAGATCAGATAACAATATGAAGCTCTAAAGACCACATACGGAATTTGAACGTCAAAATTTTGAAAATCATATTCTTTGGAGTTTGAAATACCACATCTGAATTTTGAACATCATCTTGTATGGAGCTTGAAGATTATAACTTACTTGTAAGTATCATTTTGTCTAAAATTTGTGAAACTATAATTAAGTTATGAGAATAATCTCGTCTCAAACTATAAACAACATCGTCAAATTTGAAATCATATTCAATCATATATATATATATATATATATATATATATATATATATAGTTGATTATTTAAGTAAATACATCTATATATAAATGTATTATATTGTAGTAACCCGCTCTTTTAATTTATTAAAACCAGCAATGCGATAATTATTTATTGCATCATTCAGTAATAAAACCCAGTGGTTATATATGATTCGATTTCGACTTATGACTTTGAGTTATATAATACATGAAGCAAGAGTTATTATTTTATTTCGCGTGAGAAACTGCGATAAAGATTATTGAGCAGTCAATAATTATTATTTCTGATTATAACTGACTTAGCAAAGTCATGTTATTTAATAGTTACAATAGAAATATTATTTTTATTATTATTATTATTTTTACTTAAGTCATGGATTATACCGAGTTGTGAGGAAAATTAAATCTTCGGATTTAATTTAGATATTAGATGAGCAGATGAATTAAATCTACGGATTTAATTTAGAATTATTTTACAGTCTTTTGACATTAGCAAGACAAGAAATAGAATATCGAGACACGAGATTTATTAGAATATACGGATACACAGATAGACGATTAAATAGCAGAATCAAAGTTACCATTTTTATACAAAATGACCAACGCTGGAAGATTCTATCTATTACACCACAATTTCTACAACCTATCTATTACAATGATCACACAAGTTCCTAGCCCACAATTCAAAAACACCATCTCCCAACAAAAAAAAAAAAAAAAAAAGAAAGCAAAGAGGAAAAAAAAAAAAAAGGGATAAGGGGCGTGTGAATTTGCTGCTACAGCTACAGCCCCTCCCCTCCTATTCCCTTCTCCCTACACCTCTCCTTTCCCTATGCTAGCCGCCCACCCCATCCAATCCACCTCATACTCCAGCCTGTTGAAAATACTCAATAACAAAGTCAAGAAAAAACCACCAGTAAAGTCAAAAGAAATATATTGTAGGACTTTAGTACCTTAATTATAGGGATTTGCATGACTTTGATCATTCTTAAACCTATAAATTGAGTATCATTGTAATACGGAAATATCAAGCAATATCAAAGAAATACAATTACGATCTTTGGCTTTTCTTTCTCTATATTATGATGATACCATGTTTCAACACAGCCACCCTATCCCTACAGCTCATACTAGCACACTCAAGTGTGTAGCAACAGCTTCTCCTTTAGTCTCACACTTCAGCCCCAAATCGCCACTCCCCTCTCTTCTACACTTAGAAACTTTGGGAGAGCAGAGACTTCAATCCAATGCTCTGCCACTTCAAGGTAAGCTTTGACTACAATTCCTCCATCTTCTCCATAACTCTGCCTGCATTGATTGAGGGAAACAACGATTGTTTAAACTGTTCCAGCCATTCAAGTTCATTCAAAACATCAACAGTTGAAGAAGTGAGGAAGAGAGAGAGGGGTCAGGCGTTCAATACTTTCCAAAATAAAGGTAAACTTTGCCTTAATTCTTTCAACTATCCCTGACTCTCCCGCATTCATTGAGAGAAACCGGCCATTGCAATCATTTCAGATTATCTCAGTTATTCAATACCACAAATCACCAACCAATCAGTTCGAACATTCAAGGTAATTCACAATCTCAAATATCCATTCCAGTACGCATTCATACCAAGCATGATCATGAGTAGTTTCACAAGGATAGACAATCTCATAAGCATCTTGAACTTAGTAATTACGCCAACTACGCTTTTATGAGCAAGTGACAGTTCATATGAAGTTTTAAACAAGCATAATTTGAGTTTATGCAAAGCAAAGAAGAGATTACACCTTATCATTCCTAATTCGCATTAAGAATCGATAAAAGAGAACGGTTTGACTTAGCTTTTAAGGGGGGAGGCTGACTGCCTCGACCGGTACCGAGCCCGAACAGCGGCTACCCGGCAGCGGCGACCTCTTCCTTTCTGGAATTAGGACAGCATCAACGGCGTTGATGGAGCCCGCGTCGGCAACCGAAGCCGATCAGAGACGATGGCGGCTGAACAACTGAGGAAGATAAAGCTGACGCCGATCAATTATGAGAGAGGTCGAGGAGATAAACCAACTTTCAGATTCGAGCAGCAACCGCTTGCCGACGAACGAGAGAGCCGGAGATCGCAGCGGCGACGGCGAGTTCTGACTTTGAAAAGTTAGGGCTCGGTTCGATTTGATAGATTTGGGGTAAATCAAGAGGGAGAGGGAGAACCTAGGCGATGAGGCGTCTAAAGTTGAGACGAGGGGAAGGAGAGGAGGCCGACGGGCTCCAGGCCGGAGCAACGCCGCTCCCAGACGGCGACCGGTCGCCCAATTTCGAAAGGGTAGCAGCAGCAGCAGCGCTGATTCCTTGAGAATCAGGGCTCGATCTTGGGGGAGGAAAGAGGACGGCGCCGGGGCTGAGACGCGTCGACAGATGACGCCGGCCGAAGCAAGTGATGGCTGAACGGCCGGAGGAGGCGCAGCCGGCCAGATTTAGCCGGAGGAGAAGAGGCCGATCGGCCTTGAGAAAGAAAGAGGGATGAGCGGCTCCTTGAGTTGGGATAAGAGGGAGACCGAGAGTTTGGAGAGAGAGAGAGAGTTTGAGCTGTGTTTAATATTTCATTTTGGGCCATTTCCCTCATGTGATTTGGGCCGATTTATTTTTAAAGTTTGGGCTTTATTGGTTTCAAAAGAATTGGGCTGAAATAGTTATTAATAGACTTCTATTTCCAAGTCCCATATGTATATTGTTGGGCCGGTTATTGTTTCATTTGGGCCGATTTATTTGTTTATTGAACTAAGATTATTCTTCCCAGCCCACATTAATTATTGTATCATTGGGACACTTTCGTTATTTTATTTAGACAAGCTGCAGTACTTTAATTCAAGCCATTCTTGATTAATTAGTAGGCTACCTTATTGAGCCTCTTAATTAATGAGTTTATTACTATCTCCTTCAAGCCCAAATAATTTAAAGTGGACTGTTATTGTTTATTTCATTAAAGCCACTTGTTTTATTTAATTAATCGGCCACCTTATTTTGAGTCATTAATTAATTGAAGTTACATTAGTGATTATGTTCTACTGTTAAGCCCGATAAATTCTACAAGGTCACATCTCGATTAAAGCCGAGTTAGTTCTTTTTCTTCGATCGAATACAAGGACGAGATTGTTTATTTTATATTTAGAATATTCCGATGAAAAAGGAAGAATCACAACTTTAATCGACCGCGATAAACGAGAATTAGCTAAATTTATTAACGAGGATTTTATAGTAAAATTTCCCGACTATCGCTCAGAAGATTAGTTCATGCATACCAGATTCATGCATGTTGAATTATGCATTCTCATTCTGAGAATTTTTCCCGAGTAAGTATCTTATGTATTTTCTCGAAATCAAGGTCAAGGTCGGGAATAACAGTCAATCAAGGAACCACTGAATCATAAAGATTTCATATCAGGTGGGCATTACTTTTACTATACGTATATAGAGATCCCCTGCGTGTCGTAGGCCTCTTATACGAATGAATGCATGAGATAATTTAACTGTTAATTTCAGTTTTATATATCTATCAAACGAGTTTAATGCTACATTTGAGCAAGTTATTTCATGACAAAATCTTTGAGTTAAAGTTATTTCAAGTATTGTCTTGCCATAAAATGTTTAAATTTTAGTATGATATCTATCTGTTTTGGCTTTGCCAATGATGCAATCGAATTCGGGTCCTGAGCAGTTGATAGCTATCCTGCCAGGGCTAGTGTACACCAGTGACCGTGAGTCATCTAGCGGGTTGGCCGGTCAAGTGACCGTGAGAGGTGGCCACCTCTCCGGCACACAGTTCCAGATATGATAGATTACAAGAGAACTTAGACTGCAGTCGAACTTTAAGAATCACAAATGAACTTAGTAAGCTTGGGCCTTTTTAGCGAAAAACTCCCTTGCTGTACTGTTTATGATGGCATGACAATTTACAGTTTTGAAGCATGTATTTTTATACTTAGGCATACGTGCCCACTGAGTACTTTTGTACTCAGCCCTGCATATATTTCTAAATGTGCAGGTTGAGTAGCTGCCGATGGTGATGAAGTGACGAGCGGGACTCTTTTGTCTTATTATGTATTAATGAACTCTGGGGATACATGTCTTCATACATGTAATCAGAACCTTATTTCGCTGCGTACTCAGAAGTTTTATGTTATTTTGGCTAAGTCGGAGTTATCCGAACTTACTAGTTATTTGAGTCTATACGACTAAATCTCCGTTATATTATAAATATCCCTTTTGTTAACAATGATGAAATGCGATCCTTCCTTGTTTGATTATCCCCCTTTCTACCCCGCTTCTAATCTCCCTCCATTAGTCACGGTTTTCCCGGCTTAATTATCCTTAATTAGGGCCGGTCGTGACATATATATATACATATTAATTTGTGAGTATGATGTGATAAACTTAAACTAATATTACATAATAAAATAAAATACAAATATAACTCTTTTTTAGATATGGAAATTGATTAAAAATTTAGAAAAAAATAAGAATGAATGAAAATTGAAGAAAATTAAAATAGAGTGATTATACGGCGCCACGTAGGATATGATTTATTTTGCTATTATATATATATATATATATATATATATATATATATATATATATATAGATAGATTGGGCATAGGCATGTATTTTATTTATTTATAACATTTAGTTGAAGAATATCTTTTCTAAAAAACGAATTGACATTTGAATTGATTACTTTTCGTGGATTAATTTATTGGTATACTTTATTTAAGTTTTAATCACATTTGGAACAATCTCAATTAAGTGGGTATAAGGATTCCTATTCTAGATGCCATCATTTTATTAAGTTAAAATTTTCAAGTGAATGAGAATTGAGGAAAATTAGAATGAAGTGATTATACGATGCCACGTCGGATAATATTTATTTTGCTATAATATATGTAGGATTTATAATTAAATAGATATGTTGGATTTATCTAATAGTTTTATACAATTATTTAATAGTACAGATTTTATCTAATAGTTTTATACGGTTATTTAATAGTATAGAATTTATCTATAATTTTATATGATTATTTAATAGTTTTTAAATGTAAAAATTGATTAGAAATGTATAAATAAATAAGAATGAATGAGAATTGAGGAAAATTAGAATAGAGTGATTCTATTACGCCACGTATGATAGAGCTTATTTTACTTTTATATATATTAAGTAAATACATCTATATATAAATGTATTATACCACAGCACAAAAGCCAGAGCATCCAAACATTTGAATTGATTGCTTTTTCGTGGATTGATTTATTGGTATACTTTATTTAAGTTTTAATCACACTTGGAACAATCTCAATTAAGTGGGTATAAGGATTCCTATTCTAGATGCCATCATTTTATTAAGTTAAAATTTTCAAGTGAATGAGAATTGAGGAAATTTAGAATAAAGTGATTATATGATGCCACGTCGGATAATATTTATTTTGCTGTAATATATGTAGGATTTATAATTAAATAGATATGTTGGATTTATCTAATAGTTTTATACAATTATTTAATAGTATAGATTTTATCTAATAATTTTATACGATTATTTAATAGTATAGAATTTATCTATAAATTTAAATGACTATTTAATAGTTTTCAAATGTAAAAATTGATTAGAAATGTATAAATAAATAAAAATGAATGAGAATTGGGGAAAATTAGAATAGAGTGATTCTATTACGTCACGTAGGATAGAGCTTGAAGATTATAACTTACTTGTAAGTATCATTTTGTCTAGAATTTGTGAAACTATAATTAAGTTATGAGAATAATCTCGTCTCAAACTTTAAACAACATCGTCAAATTTGAAATCATATTCAATCATATATATATATATATATAGTTAATTATTTAAGTAAATACATCTATATATAAATGTATTATATATATATGTATACATATTAATTTGTGAGTATGATGTGATAGACTTAAACTAATATTATATAATAAAATAAAATACAAATATAAATCTTTTTAAGATATGAAAATTGATTAAAAATTTAGAAAAAAATAAGAATGAATGAAAATTGAAGAAAATTAAAATAGAGTGATTATATGGCGCCACGTAGGATATGATTTATTTTGCTATTATATATATATAGATAGATGGATAGATTGGGCATAGGCATGTATTTTATTTATTTATAACATTTAGTTGAAGAATTTTGCTATAATATATGTAGGATTTATAATTAAATAGATATGTTGGATTTATCTAATAGTTTTATACAATTATTTAATAGTACAGATTTTATCTAATAGTTTTATACGGTTATTTAATAGTTTTTAAATGTAAAAATTGATTAGAAATGTATAAATAAATAAGAATGAATGAGAATTGAGAAAAATTAGAATAGAGTGATTCTATTACGCCATGTAGGATAGAGCTTATTTTACTTTTATATATATTAAGTAAATACATCTATATATAAATGTATTATATATATATATATATACATATTAATTTGTGAGTATGATGTGATAAACTTAAACTAATATTATATAATAAAATAAAATACAAATATAAATCTTTTTTAGATATGGAAATTGATTAAAAATTTAGAAAAAAAATAAGAATGAATGAAAATTGAAGAAAATTAAAATAGAATGATTATACGGCGCCACGTAGGATATGATTTATTTTGCTATTATATATATATATATATATATATATATATATATATATATATATATATATATAGATAGATAGATAGATAGATAGATTGGGCATAGGCATGTATTTTATTTATTTATAACATTTAGTTGAAGAATATCTTTTATAAAAAATGAATTGACATTTGAATTGATTGCTTTTCGTGAATTAATTTATTGGTATACTTTATTTAAGTTTTAATCACACTTGGAACAATCTCAATTAAGTGGGTATAAGGATTCCTATTCTAGATGCCATCATTTTATTAAGTTAAAATTTTCAAGTGAATGAGAATTGAAGAAAATTAGAATGAAGTGATTATACGATGCCACGTCGGATAATATTTATTTTGCTATAATATATGTAGGATTTATAATTAAATAGATATGTTGGATTTATCTATTAGTTTTATACAATTATTTAATAGTACAGATTTTATCTAATAGTTTTATACGATTATTTAATAGTATAGAATTTATCTATAAATTTATATGACTATTTAATAGTTTTTAAATGTAAAAATTGATTAGAAATGTATAAATAAATAAGAATGAATGAGAATTGAGGAAAATTAGAATAGAGTGATTCTATTACGCCACGTAGGATAGAGCTTATTTTACTTTTATATATATATAGATAGATTAAATTTACTTATGAATATTAAATATTAATGGTAATTAATAACTTTCAGTTATTAATTAGTACTAAATTTTAATTGAAACTAATAAATTTTAATTGATTTTTTTAAGAATTCTAATTAAATATTGTTACACTAGAGATATTGTCCAAGCTTGATATCTCAAAATTGTTCGAGATAATTAAGATTCTAGATTTATTGGTTAATAATTGTAAGTAGTGATTAACATGATTCATTCTCCTTGAAGCGCAGCTTGATTGACATTAAATAGATTCCATTAGCAAATATTCTTTCAAGAAACAACATAAACATAAACAAGTGAGTACCAAATGGATTTCGTAGTGAAATTTGACATGATCAAATGTTTCTAATTGGGCCCAAATTAAAATATTACTTTGGAACAGATCATAATGTAAAATTTCAATAAATTGAAATGAAAGGCTATTTTAAGATCTCATATGATGGGGGGGAATTAAGGAATGCCCTCAACAATACAATAGTAGTGTTTTTCCAGGTTGTCATTCATCAAAGATAGTAATAAAGGTATGTTATGAATAATTATTTATTATAATCCTCTCTGATCACTATCACAAATAAGTATTAACTGAATAAAGACATAATTGGTTGCGTTTATGATTCCCAGCCAACAATAATCTTTCACCGACATCCACTGCTCTACTTTTTTAGTACTACTCCTATTATTTAATTCTTCTCCTATTTTATAATCAAATTGAAAAATGCCAGCAATGCGTAACTTTCATTGTCTACAGAAATCAATAGAACTATTTTTCATGAAGATTTTCTTTTTTCTTAATTAGAAGTTAAAGAGTTATTGGTAGAGAGCCCAGAACTTAACAATTTATTACTAATTTAAAATAAGGTAAGAATAATTTCAAGAGTAAAGATCATAAAATGTTGCCCAAATAATCAATCTCTCTCAAATTATTACCATTTTTTAAAATCTATTCTAAAGCTAGACTTTGACCAACAAATACTCAAGTTATGAGAAACTATATGCAAAAAAGAAAGAAACATGTTCACTTTCACCATTTTTGTCACGAAAAGAAACATCATACTATATAGTATATACTATCACCCATTTTGGTCATGAAAAGGAACATCATTATAATAAATAAAATATATTATTGTAGTGTGCGTGTGTTGGCCAAGCGGTAAGAGGTTAATATCTAAGGCTAAAGGTTTTGAGTTCGAGGCTCCTATGATGCGACCTTTAAATTTCTTTATTTAATACTATTAATTTATCAAAAAAAAAATATATTATTGTATGTATAACAAAACATTATTATAAGAAAATAATTATTATATAAAGAAGCTCCCTTATAAAAAAAAATTATATATAAAGAAGTATTATTATAAAACAATAAGTATTATTTTATATAAAAAGCATGTTTTTACACATTTCTACACTACAGATGATTTCTAACTACTAAATTCCAACCCTATACACATGTACATGGAATGCCAGTCTAGTTCGAAATTCATGAGTTAGCCCGAATAGATTGATAATCTAAGAAGATTAGAGTATAAATTTTTTAGCCCAATAAAATTCAGCTCAAATAACCTGCCGACTGTCACAATTAGATCAAATTGGCCCGAAAATAGCCTGAATGTTCACCTAATTATGTGAAAATTTTCTTGTTAGTTGATTTTTCAACTTCATTACTTTCCTTTTTTTTTTTGATAAGGAAAGTAAATATTATAGAACGAAAAGGCACCAGTAGTACCAAGAAGATTACAAAATCATCGGGGATTCATCGTTCGACATCCACCTATGAATCCCAACTCCATCATTAACAAAACCAAAAATTCTACCCCAACTCCACACTCTAGCTTTGATTTCTCCAAATAAGTTTGCACTCTCCCATCTTTTGTTCTCAAATCTACTCTCATTACGCATTTTCCAAATAAGCCAAGTAGTACAACACCAAAGTGCCATCAAGAGCTTCTTATTTCTTTTCCGGCCACTCAAACTAGTAAAGAACTGAAAGTGCGAGGACACGTCATATGGCTGCGCCATGCTAACTCCGAGCCATTGAAAGATTGCTTCCCATACCTTTGAGGTCTTTGGACAGTGGATCAACAAGTGGTTCGTGGATTCCTGCCGATGAAAACAGGCGTTACATCCCACCTCGACTTCACACAACATCACATTTCTTCTCAAGAGATTGTCACACGTCGGAATTCTGTTCTTCAAAATTCTCCATGCGGTAAGCTTGACTTTGTTTGGAATAGGGATCTTCCACACCTTCGTACTCATATCAGTTTCCTCCACCGCCTCCGTAGTCTCGTTTGCTTGATCTTTAATAGCTTCATAAGCGGACTTGGTTGTAAAGCCTCTCCCGATGTCGCCACTCCATGTCCATCCGTCCTTGTTACCTGCACACAGATTAGTACCAGAAACAAGGCTAAGCAACTCCGAAACTCCTTCCCTCTCTCTCTCAAATAGCTCTCTTCTCCACCTTAAATCCCAACACCATCCAGTATCAGTCCATTCCCCAACTTCACAGATTGCAGCTTCTTTATTATCACTCAACTGAAAAAGTCTAGGAAAAATAAACTTCAACGGCTTTTGTCCAACCCACCACTGACTCCAGAATTTAAAGGTCTTCCCATCCCCCACCTTTGGCTTCAAATTTTGAACAAACCAAAAATTGCTCACCCCTCCCGCCGCAGAAACGATCTTCGGCCACCACCCATCTCTAAATCTACCTTTCCCCGTGTTTTCCAGACCTGTCTCTCCCCACTCAATCTCACCATAAATGGACCTAACAATTTTAGCCCAAAGCATGTCCCTTCCAGTAAGGTACCGCCACAACCATTTAACGACAAGTGCCTGATTAAACCACTCAATATTTTTAAGCCCCAAGCCTCCTTCATCTTTTGAAGCACAAAGCACCTTCCATTTCACCCAAGCAATCGCACTTTTACTATAACCCCCTCCCCACAGAAAATTACCAAGTAAAGCATTTAGAGAACTCACAATTGATTTTGGTAAACAGGTAAAAGAGAGCTGGTAAATCGGTATAGATTGAAGCACAGCCTTCACCAAGGTCACTCGGCCCGCGAGAGAGAACTTCTCATTTTTCCACGAATCGATTTTCTTTCTCACCTTCTCAACCAAGTACTTCCAATCAGCAACCTTTTTGCCCTTGCTACCCACTTTAATACCGAGGTAATTGAAAGGTAAGGAGCCTACATCACAACCCAAAACAGCCGCCATCCTCTCGATCTTATCCTCCTCGACCCCAACTCCGAAGAGACAACATTTTTTGAAATTCACGGCAAGCCCTGACAGTAGCTGGAACACTCTGAGAATTCTTTTAACTGCCACTGCATTTCTTTCATCATCCTCCATCAAGAAGACCGTGTCATCGGCGTATTGGAGGTGCGGAATTGAAATGTAATCATTTCCTACCTTTACCGGCTTAATCAGCTCCTTCTCAACAGCTCTCGTGATCAAAGAGTGGAGCCCCTCCGCTGCAATAAGAAAGAGAAATGGGGACAGCGGATCCCCCTGCCGTAATCCTCTTTCTAAACACACCTCACCAGATGGAGATCCATTCACCAAAATATTCGTCGTCGCCGAGGAGATACAACCTCGGATCCATTTCCTCCATAATGGTTCAAAATCCATTCTTTCAAGCATTAAATCCAAGAAATCCCACTCGACGGAGTCATATGCTTTCGCGAAATCCACCTTGAAGATAATCCTCCCTTTTCTCTTCTTAGTAGCCTCCGCGATTACTTCATTTAGAACCACGACCCCATCAAGGATGTAACGGCCGCCAATGAAGGCACTCTGATTATCCGAAATAACTGAATCCATGACCTGTTTCATCCTATTCGCCAAAACCTTCGCAATGACTTTGTAGAGGCTACAAATAAGTGAAATAGGCCTAAACTCCTCAAGTGAGCAAGCTCCTTCTTTTTTAGGAATGAGAACGATGAATGAAGAGTTACATCCCCGAGGGATTTTGCCATTGGAGTGAAATTCAGTCATCACCTTTAAAAAATCTTTTTTGATAATCTCCCATGACGCTTTCCAGAACTTGAGGTTAAAGCCATCCGGTCCCGGGCTCTTGTCACCGTCACAACTCCAAATGGCCTCTTTAATTTCTGATTCTGAAAAAGTTTTGATCAGCTCCGCATTATTCGCTGCAGAAACTTTCCGAGCAGTGAAATCTCCCGGTATCATAGGTAGGACGCGCGACATCTTCTTGAAGTGATTCTCGAAGAACGTTTTGACGTTCTCCTTAATGGTCTTTGGATCCTCGATCCAGCAGCCCCCAACATCAAGCCCTGCAATTTCATTCTTCTTTCTTCTCCCAACAATTGCTTTGTGATAAAAACTAGTATTCAGATCCCCCTCCTTGACCCATTTGACTTTCGCCTTTTGTTGGAGAAGACTACATTTTTCTTTGGATTTAAGGAAAATCTTTGCTCGTAATTCATTTCTCCTGATTGTCTCACTCTCCTCAAGACCAAAGGTGTCATCAAAAATGTCCAGCTCCTGAAGTTCATCCTTAAGATCTGTCAATCCGTGCTCAATGTTGCCATAAATCCTCAGATTCCACTCTTTCAACGCACTCTTCACCAATTTCAATTTCTCTTTGAACACAAAGCAGCTCCATCCTTCAATCTTAGCTTCATGGGAGAGCCAAGAATTGAGGAACCTAAAAGGTTTGGGTCCCCAGTTCTTGGTTTTTGTAGTCAGGAAGATCGGACAATGATCCGACACTGATCTCTGAAGCCCCCTTCCGACTGTGTCCGGCCATTCCTGCATCCATTTCTCGTTGACCAAAAATCTGTCTAGTTTGCTCTTACATCCTCCACCAGGTTGATACCACGTAAACTTTCTCCCCTGTGTTCTGATTTCCAGCAGATTACTTTGCCGAATAAAATCGTCAAAAGACCTTGCATCTGCTTGATTAAAGACAGCACCTTTCCCCACCCTTTCTCCCGGATCACGCACTGCGTTGAAGTCGCCAAGAAAACACAGGCAAGAGTCTTTGTTTTGAAGAGCAATGAGCTGTAATGTATCCCACAAAGATTCCTTTTCGGTGGTTCCCATGGGCGCATACACATTAACAAAACAACAATGCAGGCCTCCTTGTAGCCAAATCCCATTAACAATAACAGCCCCCGTCACGTTCCATTTACTAGTTGCCACAAACTTATCCTTGTTCCAGACCGATAGTATTCCACCCGATCTGCCTTCTGACTCCCTCACAGCCCAATCAAAATTACTCCTCCCCCACCACTTATCACACATTGAGGAACAGAAAATTTCCATTTTGGTTTCCTGAACAAAACAAAAATCTAAAGCATTTTTCCTAACCAATTCTCCAATATCACTCTGTTTAATGGAACTCCCCAAGCCTCTAATGTTGTAAGATAAAATATTCATTAAAAACCTGTTTCAATATCACCCACGACCTTCGGATGTCCTGCCTTTGCTCTTTGCTCCTTCAATTGCTCGATCATGACCGCGTCTTGGTGATTGCTCGACAAACCCAACTTCTTGGCAAAGAGCCATGTTCTTGTATCTTCATCTCTCTCCGAATTCTCCCAATCCGCCTCAGTAGATCGCGAGCCGCTTCCATTCTTGCCCATCTCACCCTCTGATTCAATATCAGCAATGAAATTACCCCAAACTTGATGCTGATTTTCGGTGGCTTTTGATTTCTGAGTTTTCTTCCTCGAACCTCCTCCTCGTCTGTTCGTCGTTCCTTTCTTAGAAACAACCCCCGCAGTGAGAGAATCTGGTACCCTCGAGGTATCGCACTCCTCCCCCTCAAGTTCATTTTGAAATTCCTTCTCTTTCTCGTTTCTACTCCCTTCATTGATCTCTCTACATCTAGCCTCTGGCTCATTTGAAGGCGATTTATCAGTCCCTTCGGAGGAAACCCACTGGACTTGGCTTCCTTTATCTGTGTCAGAGTAATGTGAGAACGGGCCATTAGTTTCCACATCCTTCCCCTCGAGTTCCGAGACGCCGTTTTTTTGAGTAACCGAATCATTTCCTTCACCGTCCTCTGTTTCCGACTCGACGATGAAAGCCTTCGCCGGAGACTGTGAGATATCTTGTAGCGAACATTCTGAGTCAGCATCTTCGTCCAAAGACCACACCTCCTCCTCCGGGGAAACGAAATTATAGGGCATTTCTTCCACCCGGATTTGGAACGAAGCACCGTCAATTTTACATTTCAGTATGTTTCCGATGGAGTTGAACCCAGTAGACATCTGTATAAAAGCCACGTCCAGCCTCTCTTGCGTTCTTGTTTTTTCTTCAATTTTCAGAAGCAACCCGAACCTCGCGCTTGCCGTACTGAAGAAACGGGAATTTCAAACATGTAGCGGGACTCCGGTCCATTTAGTCCAGACAACTCTTTGATAGTTGATATCAACAGATTTCCAAGGCCTCCACCACTGCAACCAGAAGTCTCTCCATTCGTTAAGCTTATTGAGATTTTCCTCAGTCGTCTGCTCGTTGCTGCTTTGGATTAGGACCATGTTGCCACCGAGGGAGTTCAGCTTAAAACAACCTGCGCATTCACTATTTATTTCCTCTCGAACTTCCTCCCAGAGAAACTCAGATTTAATATAACCTGTAAAAGCCCCATTAAGCCAAACCAAGTCTTCTTCCGTCGTCTGGAACTGTAATGTTTCATCATCAAGTTCTTTATCATCTTTAGCACCTGTAAGAGCTTCCTTAAAGGAGACACCTGCTTGCCTATTATACACCTTCATGGTGCATGGCTGTATCTGTTCCAACTTCTTTTCTTTGACGCTATTCTGCTCATTCCTTCTCTTCTCATCAACCCTTTCGAATTTATGTTTATAATCCCTTTGGAATTTAGGCTTATAAACTCTAACCTTATAACTGCCAATCCAAAGTTTGTTCAGGTCCACCAGTAAAGTCTCAGACCTCTCCACCTTTTCAAATCGAACAAAGCCGAACGGTCTTCCCCAAAGATCTCTCTTCCTTGGACAATATACATCCACCGTCTTCGCAACCGTCTCGAACTTACGTCTGAGAAAATCAAGGCTGCAATCCTCTGGGATGTTGTTAAAGAAAAAGGTTGTAGTGTCATCACGTTCATTTGAACTCCAATCTCTCCTCCCATTCAAACTGCTCCGATTCCAGCTTCTTGCCTGTTTTCTCTCGACATGTTTTGGACCAATCCCTCTTCTTCTCACCACTCTCCACTCTCTCTCGCTCTCTCTAGGCTCCATTTTAGAGAAAATCACCTGTTTTATGAAGTAATCAACTACAACGAACAAACACCAATCTAACCAAACAATTCATTACTTTCCTTTTGAAAGTTAGTATAGTAGGATTTTTTTTTTCCCAAAGATTTGTGAAATATATATAATTCAATATTCAAAAGTTATACTCATTATTTCAATTATCTATGTTTTCAATCTAATACCCTCGTCGTCCCTAAGAGTGCATAACTTTTGGTTGCACGGATTTTAATAAATGTTAGGTTAGTATATTGTGAGTGGAGAAATAGACTCACTTTTATTGTAGTACTCACGTAGTAGGACGGTGTCCAAAAATAAAGAATGCACATTCTTATGAGACGTACCAAAATGATAAAAAAATGCATACTCTTATGAAATAGAAAGAATACTTAATATAAAAATTAAAAAATAACAATAATTTAAGAAAAATATGTGCATATATCCCTATCTTCTAAGAGTTGCATATCAGCATTATACAAGTCAATGTTGAAATGTCATTTATTTATACATATATTTATTTATATAATTGTAATTAGAAATATATTAGTTAATTTTTTTTGATAAATTTTTTGAACCCGACTAGATCAACGGGTTAGCCCGAAACCAAAAACTTAGAGTTTAGGATTGAATTTATAACTCAAAAACAATTTAGTTAAAATAACCCGTGACCTAAAATCTGATAAGTTGGCTCACTTAGAGTTTAGGATTGAATATCAGCATTATTCAGTTATATGTGTACATATAACTTTTGTTTTAGTTTCTGATATCATATGTGATCGTAGTTGTATTAGAATTCTACTCCATACTCAAAGCTTGACTTTTTTTAATCTAAATTAATTTAGTATATATTCGTCAACATTGTTGAGATACTTGTGTGTAAAATAGAATCCAGTAAACGACATAGAGGGTGTTTGACTAAATTTATAAGTTCTTTAAAATAGTTTATAAGCTCCTTCATATTATTTGACAAAATAAGTTCCTAAATAGCTTGCAAGCTCTGAAAATAAGCTCTAAGAGCTTATAAGCTCCCCAACAAATAAGTTCATCTACCCCAACTTATTTTCTCATTATCTTATAAGCAACACTCATTTTATAAAAATAATTAAACTATAATTTTTTATTTTCATTATATGTCAGAGTTAGAGAATTTTTTAGGACGGTAACTTAGGTTGATTTGGAAATTAGGACAATAACTTTCGAACTTGTAAAAATAAGACACTAATTAATAAGTGTTGCACCCCCAGGACATTTCTCGACCAATTATCGAAATTTTGGACTTTCCCACATGGACCAAGCACATGACATCCTATCTGGAGCCATAAAAATAATATGCTTGCTACATAATCAACCCCTCCGTGCGGGTTGTCATGTGCTTGGTCCGTGCAAAAAAATCTCAAAATTCAATAATTGGCCCATAAATGTCTTGTGGGTGCAACGATTATTAATTAGTGTCCTATTTTTACAAGTTCGTGCGGGTTGTCATGTGCTTGGTCCGTGCAAAAAAATCTCAAAATTCAATAATTGGCCCATAAATGTCTTGTGGGTGCAACGATTATTAATTAGTGTCCTATTTTTACAAGTTCGAAAGTTATTGTCCTAATTTCCAAATTAACCTAAGTTATTGTCATAAAAAACCCTCTGACTCTTATATATCATTCTAATTTCATTTTTCTTCGATTTTCTCTCTCTAACAACAATTTTCTCTCACTAACTAAAAATTCTCTTTTTAGCTTATAAGTTAAATTACTCTGACAACTTATAAGCTACTAACAAACTATATCTTATAAACTCTTGAAATATCTTATAAGCTCCAAAAGTTTATAAGCTCTTTAAAATAAGCTTAGCCAAACACCCTCGTAATAAAATACCGTACTCACATACTTCTATACAATAAATTCGACATTTTGACTTATGAACTGTAATTAATAATAATGTATAAAAGGACGAGCTAGCTGCTAGAACACATGAACTTTGCTGTAATTTATAATGTCAACTTTCTTTCTCACATTTCATGCCTCAACTTTTTATAATGTAAAAAAAATAGTCGAGCTACTTGTAATTTTAGATATAATTGTTGATATCTTTGCAAAAACCGTGATGAAATGACAATATAGATCAATTATTAAATCGATATGAGGAAAATATATATGTGGTGGAAGACGAGGAATATGACCACATACCATCTTATTTTATTTTACAAATTGAATAACTTTCTTAACTACTGATCTTTTTTTCCTAATTGAATAAAATGTAGTGATTAATATTCGCAAGATGATGTAAAACATTTTCTAATGTGTTGAGACTTGAAACTATATTTTACTTTTATATTTTTGCATCACACATCAGGCTTTTGGGGGAGGGTTTTATTAGAAGCTTCGCATGTCAAATGCTGACTTGCAGTAATAAAATACTACTCCTTGGTAATTAAAACTGTAAAAAATGTTATAAAACTATGTAAAATTGTGAATATTTTTTTTAATATGGAAGTCATTGTTAAAATTTCAAATTATTTAAGAAGTTATATATATATGTATTCTTATGCGATTAATAAAAGAGGCACTCTCCCGTGCAACTGGTTTCTGAATGATACTACTTCAACATACAAATGACACTTGTATGTTGAAGTAGTGTTATTCGAAAATGTTCAAGTATCATTTGCGCCGAATGAAGCAATGTCATTCTGGCAACGTGTTGCGCGGTGCAATCGGTTGCACATGAGTATTTGTGTTAATAAAATTGCTTTCAAAAACACTTTTATAACTAGTAGTAATATAAACATGAATGATAAGAGCACTCCCAGCAGATCACCTAAATGCATCACTAACTCTAAATTTAGGCTAAAACAATTAAAAATGAGATAAAAAATTTTACACCTACCTAAATTCAATCTTAAATTTACACTCATCCTAAATTTATTTTAAGCTTATAATTAGTAGGGCCCACACATAATTATTATTTTTATGTAGAAAATAGGAGATCTGGTGTATGCATTTATAAAATCGAGATCCTAAAATTAAATAGGAAAGCTTTAGAGAGGAATATAGGAACATAATTTTAGGATTTCTGTTGGGAGTGCTCTAAGCCTATGTATATTTCTGATTTTTTTTTTTAGGCTAATGTATATTTCTTAATTGAGTTCATCTATTTCTGATAAAATTAAGGACATAAATTTTGTAACGGAATTAAAAAAAAACTCAGTTGCAGAAACGGCATATTCCCGTATTTAAAAACGGTCAACGGTGTCGGCCGTTAACTGCGTTAAAGTTTTGACCACAGTCCATTCTTAATCGCAAGAATCCGAAATGACAGAAATGCCACAGATCAATTTCAATTTTAATTTATTTCATTTGTATTTGTATTCTGTAGATAGACTACAGATGATAGAGAGAGAAAGCGTCGGTGGGAAATCGGTTTACTGAAATAGAAATAGAAAAAGAAAAAACTGGAAGAATTGTTGACATACAAAATATACAAAATATATATACATACATATTTCGTATAAATTATGTGAGATAAAAGGGGGCGAAAGAATCGCTTCGTATATAAGTCATCAAAAGCTGAAGACCCCTCATTCGATATATGTATGTATAATCGGATATTTATGTTTATTTAGAGAGAGAAACTCAGAGTAACAAATCCAATATTGTGTGCGTGTGTGAGGAAAGAGGCGACGGCATGGCTGAATTAAGCGTTGATTCCGTTTGCCTCGATGTGGAGACAATCTATCTCGGCGGGAAGGTTGTAATTTTTCCTTTTTTTGCTGTTTTTCTGACATGTTCTTGAGGTCTATTGCTCTGCTTTTCAATTCATGGGTATGCATCATTGCTTCGTGTTCCGTAATCATTGTAAAATTTACTTTGCTTTTGACATTCTGTTTCTGAAATGAAACTTGCTCATTTTGGTATTGGAAATTTGAAATGTTATATTTGCGTGCTACTTTCCTTTTTTGGCTATGTCTTTATTCGTTTGCTCCTTAATTTTACCCCAAGAATTTGGAGCCTATTGTTAAGAATTAAGCACTTTTATTGGTTTAATTTGGGTCTGCTTCTAGTTTGTGTATAATTTCGGAATTGCCGGCGCAATATATACAGCTTCAATTTGGGATAACTTTTCTTTTGAATCACTCTAGCTTCTAGTTTTGATTGTTACATTTCCTCTGGTAATGGGCTTCCTCCAGTTGTGGCCAGAAAGTAGTTTAGGTGTAAATTTTTATTTTTTTTATGACTTGGTGAGTTTACATTTCATAATCTGATAGTTGTCAGAATAGCTTTGATTTTGTTTCCTTGAATAAAGCGAAGGAATAATATCATGTTTTCTGTTTTATCCAATTCGTTATGTTGACCGTTTTGCTAAAAACATAAGTAGCCTTGCCAGATTGAAGTTTTGGCCAAGTTCATTTAAAGACTTGATGATAACATCAATATTTCTTTGTCAATTTTGAGAAATTTACCATGTGATACAAACTACAATATGTTGCGCACTATACTGTTCTTTGAAGTATCTACATTATCTTAGTCGGAGGATTCTACTGTTTCTGATGCTTGAGCTTGTTGGCTTCTGATTCATTAACGCCGTTTGTTAAAACTGGTTTGTCATCTATAGTGGTTTGTGTTACCTGTAGATTTCATTATCATAATTGTATGTTGATATAGCTTGGCTGTTGCTCCGTCTATTCTATTTCTTATGCAAATGGGTGGAAGTGGCAATCATTACAATTTTAGCATATCTGTCAGCATAACTATAGTTCGGTTCTAGAGGCTCCTCTTTGTAAATGTGAAGTTAAGGTGTCAAATGATTGGGAATTGCAGAACCTTTATTCTGCTTTGACTTTTTATATTAATTATTTCTATTTAGCATCTTGCTAAAAGGTGGGTGGATGCACATGGTTTACTTTATTCTTAAGGATGAAAAAGTTGCCAGAATAAATTATGGGGTTTTCCTTTCCTTGAAGGATGATCAAGCAAATGAATGGTTATTTGTGTTTAACTATGGTTTCCTGTTTGGTGAGAAAATACTGGTGCTACATAGCTTCTCTCTCTTGCGTTACTATATTCTGAAGAGGTTGAGTAAACTTGTCAACTTGATTGTGAACTTTTTCTTATTATCTATCATGTGTATCTTCAATCAGGAGCATATTGTGCGAACAGGAAGTGGCTCAGTATCTGTTATTATTTACGGTGACCCAGACAAACCAGCTCTCATCACTTATCCAGATTTGGCTTTAAACCGTGAGTAATGAGTTTTTTTATGTAATAATCATTTTCCTTTAATTGTTTGGACATTACTCTAACAAATATTTATACATGTGGTTTCTTTTTCTATCAGATGTATCTTGTTTTCAAGGTTTATTTTTTTGTCCGGAAGCAGCAGCATTGCTCCTTCACAATTTCTGCGTTTACCATATCAGCCCTCCTGGGCATGAGGTTTGTCATGACCCATCTTGTGAATGATTGCATTGTAGATTATTAAATAATATTACTCACAGAAAATTTAAATGGGACTCTGATAAGAGTTCTTGCAGTTGGGAGCTGCTGCAATTAGTGAAGGTTATCCTGTGCCTTCTGTTGATGATTTAGCAGATCAAATTCTTGATGTGCTCAACTATTTCAGGTGACCTTAATACTGCATCTATTTTGTAAATTTTATGTTGCCAACCTTAGGTTTCTCGTACTGAGTCTTGTTATTTGCTCCATTCTTGATATGTATTTCTAATTGATGGAATTTGATCTGGTCAGACTTGGTGCAGTCATGTGCATGGGAGTAATGGCTGGCGCTTACATCCTTACCTTGTTCGCCGTAAGTTTTCGGTAGTGTTTCATGATTATAACCGAGTCTTTCATAGAACTAAGAGTGTTGATGTTGACAGATGAAATATAGGGAGCGGGTTGTTGGTTTGATACTTGTATCGCCTTTGTGCAAAGCACCATCGTGGACAGAATGGCTCTGTAATAAGGTTATACATCTACACTTCATTATTACTATTGCCTTTCGACATGATTTGATGCATGAAAATAAAAACTATAATGGAACTATGCAGGTGATGTCAAATTTGCTGTACTATTATGGTATGTGTGGTCTTCTGAAGGAATGCTTACTATACCGTTATTTTAGCAAGGTATTTCACAATCCTCTTCAATAACCAGCAAATTATCCAACTGCCATATAATCTGGAGCTGTTTTCTTGGAACTTTTTGGTTACATATATTCTCTATGATGTAGCAGGAAGTTCGTGGCAATGCAGAAGTTCCAGAATCTGACATAGTTCAAGCATGTAGAAGAGTTAGTGCTTGAAAGAATCTATTTTTGTTAATTTCTTGAAACCAACTTCTATGTGTCCTTATAGAACACTTGCTCAGGAGAATAATGTGTTTGTTTCAATATATCTAATCCAGCTGCTGGATGAGAGGCAGGGCGCAAATGTACTTCGTTTTCTCCAAGCCATAGATGGGTAAATGAGTTCATATATAATAGTGATTTCCAGTCCAAGTTTTCATGATAATATGTTATCTCATTTAGTTTGTTTTGCCAATTATAGGAGACCTGACCTAACTGATGGTTTGAGGAAATTGAAGTGCCGAACACTGATATTTGTCGGGGATAGTTCTCCTTTTCATTCAGAGTCTCTCCACATGATTACGAAACTGGACAAGAGATACAGTGCCTTAGTTGAGGTTTGTACTAAACATACTCAGAAATATACTTCTTAAACATTAGATGAATGAAAGCATTTTATTAATATCTCAAGAGGAGAAAGAAGAAGCAAGCATCAATTTTCAGGTTTTGGACCGATTCTTAAATACTACAGCAATGCATGATTGTAGGTTCTGCTGAATTTATCTTCGTATCTATTATTTAACTGATTGAAAGATTTGAATTTGGCCTAAAGATGAAGCTATATCTCGAATCTTGTGTTACGATAATGGTAGTATAGACTAGTGGTCTTAATGGTGGCGAACTCTGTGCTTATGCAATGGAAGGACGTTGTCGTGCAGGTGCTTGATTGTGGATCAATTGTCACGGAGGAGCAGCCGCAAGCAATGTTGACATCGATGGAGTATTTCCTGATGGGTTATGGGCTGCACATGCCGAGTCAGTATAGTGGCAGCCCGAGGAGCCCGTTGAGCCCTACTTGTATCGCGCCAGAGCTCCTGTCTCCGGAGAGCATGGGATTGAAACTGAAACCGATCAAGACCCGCGTCACGTCACAAAGACACCATTAGATTTTATTTGTCACTCTGTAAAGTTGGGAGGGCCATATATAGTTTTTTCTTGTTTCTACCATTTGTCATATTCTTTGGTTGTTACTGTTGTCTGAAATGTTGGGGTAGAGAGGGAGAGAGGGCTGTAGATATATATACATACATTATAAAAGACTGGAAAATTCTTTAATTGGACATAGGGCGGGAGGAGTTTGTTGGATGATTCATTCATTTGTAGTCGTTCATCAACTTGTAACATCTGTTGTAAATCTTGAATGTCACACACACCTTTTGATGACGGCGAGCTATCAATAAATAATGTAAACCCGAGTGACCTGCTCTCTCTCTATCTCTCTTTCTCTCTCTATATATATATACATATATGTGATCTGTCAATTTGGTTTTGGTACAAATGGAGAAGGAAGCATGGTTTGCAGGCACATGGCTTTTGTATATTGGGGTGGCAGTCGTGGCAAATCAACTTTTGATCGTTGAGTAAATAAATATTTAAAGAATATTATTGCAGGACCCATAATCAATTAAATTATGGAGTAGTAATAGTTTATGTATGATGCACGAATGAGAAAGGTAGCCATGGTTGTTGATTTTGTTTTATTGTGTACCAAGCGAAATCATTCATTGGTTTTGTTTCTTATATTGTGGGTCAAGGAAATGGTACTTTTAACCTACTGCAAGAATATTTTACTACTATATTATTACAAAAAATAATTGCAATTTTGTTAAATGTTTTTAAACATCCAATAATTTTTAGGTGTCTACGGCTCTCATAGTAGGTTCTTCCTCCGTCCCACGATTGTTGTCCCACTTACCATTTTGAATTGTTCCATTATTATTGTCTCATTTCCATACAAGACAATAATTAATTCTTTAAAAGTTGTGGATCGTTTCACTTTTAACCATTTTACACTTACTCCTTAATTCTCGTGCTTAAAAGTTATGGGATAACAATAACACAAATACTTCTGTGCAACCGGTTGCACCGTACAATTGGTTTCCAGAATGACACTACTTCATTCGGGAAATGACACTTGAACATTTCCGAATAACACTACTTCAACATACAAATGACACTTGAAGATCTTCAAATATCATTTGTATGTTGAAGTAGTGTCATTCAGAAACCGGTTGCACGGGAGAGTGCCTCCAACAATAATGAGACAGAGAGTGTAATATATAAGAGGATACAGTTATGATAAACTTAATTTTTCGTAAAAATTATGGATCTCTTAAACTAAATCTATAAAATTATTATACTTAACCAATTGAATAAATGTGTCCTTATGGGATCCGAACTTAGTACCACGTATTTATTAGAGTTTCGATTTAATATAATTCCATAGGTTTAATACAGCGACTTTATAGGTTAAGTGCAAAAGATTTATCATGAGATTTATTTATTCTAACTCTATAAGATATTTATAAAAACTAGATTATCATTTTATATTAGTGGCATATACAATACGTCAATATGTGTCATATAATGTAGGGAATATACACTGGCTAGCCTCATAGGTACGCCTTTGAGACAATACGAATTAAGTTTTTAAAAAAAAATCGAACCGATCGGCGAATTGTATCAATATCTTCCTAAAAATATGATCAATTGAAATGATAGGTACAATTTAATTTTTCAACATTTAAAAATTTAGGCCATTGGTTAGGTTTTGGTTTCTATGTATACAAAATTGACATTTAACCGACTGTAAATACACAATTAAATTTTAAATGGATATCTACGATCGGTTAATTACTAATTTTTCATACATAAAACATAAAAACTAATCAATACCCTCAATTTTTTAGTCTGAAAGTATTTTTTTGGCGTATGAAAGCGCAATTAGCAATCATAGATGAAATTAGAATGTCAATATGAACGAAACGACATAATTTTGTGTAAGATGAAAATATAAATTAATAAATATATTATCCAGCTAAATTCATGTATCCGTCTTAACGGTAAATTGTGTTGTTCGTCCATGTAGGCCGTCGCGTTTCATCTTTGGTTGCCATGCTAATTATTCTTTCATAGGCTGAAAATCATTTTTTTAACTTAACTTTACACATTTTCAATCTATTGATTCTTTTTTTCTTTTTGATAAATTAAACAATTTGTTGAACTTGAATTACACGTAAATGATTTCTCGGACTTAAATTGTATTAGAGCCCATTAAGAGTGCTAAAAAGCCCAAATTTAATTCTGCCTAACGACAAGTCGTTATTATCACATGCTTTCCACGTGGCCCCGTTACCACAAGAAGAACTAAGAGGCTGAAATGAAGAAGACAATCAATCGGCTCAGCTGCTGAAACGAGCTTAGAGAGAGAGAGAGAGAGGTCCGGCTGAAATGGCCGGGAAAATGGTGATTATATTTGATTTTGATAGAACGCTGATCGAAGACGACAGCGACAGATGGGTCTATACCAAGATGGGTCTCACCCAATTGTTCCGCGACCTGCGCCCCACATTACCTTGGAACTCTCTCATGGTCTCTATATTAATATACATACATATATTCCTATGTAATGTCTGCGTATCTTTTAGTTTTCCTTCTTCTTCAAAGCTGGATATGATTTTATTTATTTCTTTTTGTCCGATCACTTGCTTTTACTTCAATTTAATGTTTTGATATGGCTATATAATTCCATTATTTCAAGCTTTAAATGGATAATTAGGTCAAAAATCACCTCAATAAATTCACTCTAATTCTGCTATGAATTTTTTAGCCTGTTGTTAGTTGTTGATTTCGTGATTTTCGTATTGTATGTTGTGATTAGTCAACTGTTTTATATAGGATAGGCTATTGGAGGAGCTGCACATTAGAGGAAAATCGGTAGATGATATTGCTGATTGTTTGAGAGGGATGCCGTTGCATCCTAGGGTTGTTTCAGTGATTAAGTTAGCTCATGCTCTCGGGTACTTGCTTGCCATCTTCATGTCGTTCTTTAGTTTTTGTCGCTCGAGTTTTGTGTGAATGTGCATGTTTGTGGTGGTTTCAGATGTGACTTGAAGGTGGCAAGCGACTCAAATCAGTTTTACATCAAAACTATTTTGGAACATTATGATATATACAGCTGTTTCTCGGAGATCATCACGAACCCTGCTGTTGTAGACAAAGGAAGGCTGAGGATCTTTCCTTACCACGGTTCAGCTGCGCCACATGGCTGCGATCTCTGCCCATCCAACTTATGCAAGGTACGTTAGTTACACGTTTAAATGTCTGCATATGTGTTGGTGCCTTGGCCTTGTATCTTGCTCAACTATTAATTGTTGCCTCGTTTGAGATCATAAACAAGTTGAATGTCGTTATCAGATTTAGATGTTTTATTTTGTTCAAAGATGATCTGGTTTGTATTGTTTTAGTGCGAATTTAAATGCATTCTACATACAAATAGTTCTTCATCCCATCATCCATAAGGTGATTTGATCATGAATATGTTGAAAAGAGAGTCATAGCTTTACTTGCATTTGGGGACTAATTGCTTTACACAGCCTCCATCTAGATTTGAAAATTTATATATTTCTGCAATTGCAACATTGATAATGAACTTATCAATTTTTTGTTGCACTTTGCATAAGGCTTCATAATTAACAGAGCTGTTATTGAAATGCTGCATTGAATTTGCAAATTCGATCAGAAGTCGTGATTTAAAATGCAATTGATGCCCCTTTTTTGAACTGAAATTATTAATTCCAAATTCTACCTTAAAACTCTATATAATCCCTTTAGCATGTCTACCTCATCCAACAGAGTGTATTATTGAGTTTGAAGAAGAGGTTAGTCAGGTTGTAAGTTAAAATGCAACTAACTACATTTCTTCTTCAAACCGGACATATTACTTTCAAATCCAACCTTGACGCTATAGCTGTGGAGGGTATTAATACAATGGCCAAAACTTTTGTGCACCCGGATTTACGGTGCATCCACAAAAATCCAATTAGGGATCATCAATCTCCAATTAGGATTTAATTATAATGGATGCACTGTGCATCCTGATGAACTGAGAGTGTGTCTCTAAAACAATTTGAAGAAAAGGTAGTCAAGACTGAAGCAAAATTGTTTGGCTTCTGAATGCAATGACAACAAACTTAAGGGATTACAAATCAATGTATATTAGTAGCTAACATAGTCGAAACTGCCCTTTTATGTTGTGGTTTATTAGTCTCCAGATATGATGGACATTCTGTGGAGTTCCCTAGAAAATTTATTTTGATTTGGGCTCAAAGCATTGTGAGGATTAGTAATGTTCGAGCTGTATATTTTGGCTCCATAATGCTTAGTAGCAGTTGATTTTATTCGTAAAGGAGATAGATGGTTGGCTTGTTTGACAGGTTTTGGCCATTTAAAATCTTGTTGATAAGTCATAAGACAGCAATTGTTCTCTGTGCTCTACTGTAGGGTCGTGTAATCGAGCAGACCCAGGTTTCTTTATCTGAAAGTGAAAGCAGAAGATTAATATACATTGGTGATGGGATGAATGACTTCTGTCCGACTCTGAAACTTGCTGCCGAAGACTTTGTTTTGCCAAGAAAGGACTTCCCTTTATTGAGCCGCATTTTGAAAAACACTCATCTTGTCAAAGCAAAGGTTTGTGAATGGAACGACAGCGAAGATCTGGCTAGGATCCTCGGAAACCTTATCGAGTGCATGTCCAATGAAGACAAGATAAGTTCTTCAACCACTCAACTCTAGTAATTTCTGTATGCATTCAAACTGTCAGCCATCAATGCATCATTCTATCTTACTCTTGAGCTAGCCAATTATGCCTTGAAATTAGCAGATATTTTTCTCGAGCATTTCATGAGACTAGTAGCTTTCATTCTTGTACTTTGTATACTGCATTGGACTGGACACACTGAAATTTAGTTTCTGAAATTGTAAATAAAACCAAAGATCCCCTTAAACCTTCTTTAACTTTTCGACATTAGTTTCATTTATCATTTCTTTGCAGCATAACTCTTCGACTATGTGTATGTGCATATGTTATGTTTTTTTGTCCACACCGAGTCGCTGACTATCTCTTGTTCATGATTTTATGTGGTTGTGTATGTGTTCATAGTTCTCACGTAAAAATATCATTTTCACCTTATCCTAAATCTATATAATATACATGTGTATATATATTTTGAAATATTCCTCAGGGGACAAAACTTGAAAAAGAAGAAAAAGGAACTGATACACTTCTTTTTTTTGCTCTAAAGTTCGCATCTCTGGGCAAGCAAAGGGTTAATTATATTCATATTCTTGATCTTGACGATGGATTTTTTATTTTTATTTTTTAATTTTCTTATATATAGTGTTTTTTGTATGCTTTTACAGCCATTAAGGCTTCATCGACACGCTCAATTTCTACCTCAGTAGAAACGATAATCCATGTAATTGCTTCGAAAAAATGCAGCAAACACATTGAAGATATGCAGAGAACAATGCAAATATCTACAAGAAGCACAATGAAATGAATAGGGATATTGTCAAACTACTTGAGAGAACCTATGACATGTGCCATGTAAAACTAAAGTATCTAAAGGAGTTTATTTATGCAAATAGTTTGAGCTTTTTTTGACTTCAAGAGAGGTCTAATGAGTCATTCCAATTACTTCAATGTATTATACATTTATGTAATTCTGATTAGCTTGGTAAATGAGTGAAATACCAAGATTGGCACGCGCGCGCGCATATATATATATATAGGGTGTGGTTCTAGAGAGAACTACATTATTTGTGAGAACGGAAGAACCATCAAATCTAATGCATTCACTGTAAAAATTAATGCATCCGCTGTTAAAATTAATGCACTCAAAAAAATAAAAAAAAATGCTCCCTTCAGGATTCGAACCCAGGATCTGACAAGATGATGCATCCACCGTAGATCTTGATGATCCAATGGCTGAAAATGGTTCTCCGATCTTCTTTTATTTATGGTTCTTTCCTGAACCTCTCCCTATATATATATATATATATATATATATATATATATATATATATATATATATATATATATATAGAAAGGTTAAACAGAGAATGACAAATATATGGAGAAAGGAGAATTAATCTTGATCATTAAAATTTACCAATCTAACGGTTATATTATTTTCGGACTTATTGCCATATTTTCAATCGATAAGGTCAAACTAGTAATATACATATTCATGAAAATCGATAATTAATACATTGAAGATTCTATTGATTCATTTATATTTGGTAAGATATTAAATATCCCAATCTTCACGTAAAATCTGTTATGCAGCCGTTTCTTTTGTTATCATCACATATATTCTCATTAAAAATCTTTATCTTCTATTCCATAGTCACGAAATAAATTATATAGTACTGCTATGTCTTCGTTTGTTTATATGGTGAATTCAATAATTTGTTTTCTTTTTAATTATTTGGTTAATGTGCCAATGAAATATATTTTTTTATTTCTTGGATGACTTTTTGCTAAAGATTTATTATTATGTATGTTATTTTGGATCGAGTTGAACACGAAAAAAATTACTTTCACATTTTCACTGATTTATCAGATTATTTTTTATATTTTAAGTAAAATATAAGTATCAAATTATGTAGAATTCAGAAAAATTGTCCTTTCTTGTATGCTTATTGAAATATTTTATGTTAGCAAGAAAAAATTCGAATATTTTATCAAGGTGTTCGTAATTTTTTTACGTTTGTTCAAAATGCATTATGTTAAATATTTTATGTCAGCAAGTAAAATTCAAAAATTATAGTTTAGATGTTCATAACTTTTTGACGCCTGTTCGAAATGTTTTATGTTCAAAATTCCCAATTCTTTTATTTTCTATAAATGAAGTCACCATCTTTTAATCCATAATATCTCAAAGGATTCTCAGGTTGTAGCATCATTTCATATAGCAATTAAATAAACATCTTCAACAAGTGTAACTTTCAAGATCCCACACCATAGTCAATTGCAATTCACGAAATTCACAAAATTATGAGCTAGAATAAAAATTCGAACAACACTAGCTCACTAGCGAAAATGATGATGTTTCAAACCGAGGACACATCCAAACATGAATTTCAATTAGAGTTTGAAGTTTAACATGTAGTCTTATATTAACTCCAAATATTAACTCTCTCCATTGCTTAAAGTTGGCCTAAGATATAATATTTTGAACAAATATAGAGAATAAATTGAACAATCAAAGAAAAATTGTGAACTTGTGTCTGGAAAAAAATAAGATGTTTATCAAATAATGCAATAAACATTTTGAACAAATATAGAGAATATATTGAACACTCAGATAAATATTTCGAACGTGTGGTAACGAAGAATCACAATTTGTAAATGAACATATTACAATTTCTAAATGAACAGAACATACTTTTGTAAATAAACAGATCACAAATTTTAAATGAACAACACATATTTTTTCAATGAACAAATTATTCTTATAACTACTCCTAGTTGTTTCCAGCACCTTCACTTCCAATAGCAGGCTTGCAATTTAGGGTGTCCCCTTTGCGGAGGCTGATTGCTGCTGCCATTGGAGGAGGATTCGGTACATCGACTTGGCCAATATTTCGTCTCTTGCAGCAATCTCCCTCTCGTCATAATCTAGCCTCCGTCTTGATCTGTGGTTGCTCTGCGGCGAGACGCCACATCCAAGCGCGTAGGCCCTATTCTTGCACATCTTCCTGCAGGCCTTGAGGGGTACATCGCCGGATGTGGCAACAATGATTTTGAAGTGATTTCCATGTAAAAACTAACGCCAAACACACAAATTCACCAAAACTATAAAACAACCTGATAATTAAACAAGGTGGACCAAAGATGTTCAAGAATAGTTCAAAATTTAGCATAAAAAAGTTCCATCATCCAGTCAATACAAATGCATATATTAAACAATATAACCACAATCATAAACCCTATTTGAAAAATGAGATAGAAAATCCAAAAAAAATTCGAAACACAATACCTTGATTATTTAGATCCACCAAGCGTGATTCAAATCGGCGAACACAGTATGCAAAATCAAGCGAAACAGAAAATCATATTCAAAAACTGAAATCCCAATATATGAAATCTCATAATCTCGAAAGACTTTCAATTTTCCCAACAATTTCTTCATCGTCAACAACAATCAGTTGTTCGAAACAGAAAATCAAAGTATTCGAAGCAAAAATCTAAATACTTTTTGTTCAATCGGTTGTTCAATTACATGAAGAGGCCAAAAAAATAGAAAAACATCAACATACCCGTTCGATTTCAGCAGATCTTCAAACCCTGCCCCTTTTCGAACAAGTCGTCGGCGATTCTTCAAAAATAACAAAAAAAAATTATCGAACAGCCGGAGTATGAATCGATTTGTTTGTTGAAAAATCGAAACTTCAAATGAAACCCTACCTGTCGTCGAAAAGGCAGAACCCCTACTGATCGTGGTTCTGTTCAGAAATTGTGGGAGACGACGTGGTTAATAGGAGTAAATTCTGAACCTTCCGTTTTTACTAGCTTGTAAAGTTACCCAAAATGCCCTAATTCTAATTAAAATGTATTTTCAAACATGGAAAATGCTAATTAAAAAATGCTGGCAGATTTAATTGGAACCGCACGATCCAGCATTTTCTAGGGACTAGATTTAATCTCTATTCTCTATAGATAGGGTCATTCTTTGTTTAACTTGACCCTATATATATATATATATATATATATATATATATATATATATATATATAGGGAGAGGTTCAGGAAAGAACCATAAATAAAAGAAGACCGGAGAACCATTTTCAGCCATTCGATCATCAAGATCTACGGTTATGCATCATCTTGTTGGATGAATGCAGATCCTGGGTTCGAATCCTGAAGGGAGCATTTTTTTTATTTTTTTGAGTGCATTAATTTTAACAGCGGATGCATTAATTTTTACAGTGAATGCATTAGATTTGATGGTTCTCCCGTTCTCACAAATAATGTAGTTCTCTCTAGAACCACACCCTATATATATATATATATATATATATATATATATATATATAGGGGCAAGTTAAACAAAGAATGACCCTATGTATAGAGAATAAAGAATAAATCATAACCCCACATTTAATGGAGATTAACGGTTTTGATTCATTCCTAATTTCAATTTCTTAAATTCTAAATATTCAGAGAAATTGAAATTAGGAATGAATCAAAACCGTTAATCTCCATTAAATGTGGGGTTATGATTTATTCTTTATTCTCTATACATAGGGTCATTCTTTGTTTAACTTGACCCTATATATATATATATATATATATATATATATATAGAGAGAGAGAGAGAGAGAGAAAGGTTAACAGAGAATGACAAATATGTAGAGAAAGGAGAATTAATCTGGAGCCTCCAAAATTTCCAATCTAAGGGTTTGAATTTAATTTGATTTTTTCCTTAATTATAGCCGAAAAGGCTATATTTGTAATTGAACAAATTTATTTTGGTAAGATATTATTATGTCATATCTTTATGCAAATTTCCATATCTGCATTCACGTGTAATTCAACTCTTTAATTATCTTTTTTTTCCATGTAATCTTAAGCATTCACGTGTAATCTTATTAATTATTTTTGTGTTTGTATTCGAAATAATTTACGCCTGTTCATAAATTTTTTAACTTCTGTTCTAAATATTTTATGTTAAATATTTCTGTATCTCTATTCGAAATAATTTACGCCTGTTCGTAATTTTTTTTACGTCTGTTCGAAATATTTTATGCTAAATATTTTATGTTAGTAAGAAACATTCAAATAGTTTATTTTGGTGTTTGTAATTTTTTTACGCCTGTTCAAAATATTTTATGTTAATAAGAGAAATTCAAATAGTTTATTTAGGTGTTCGTAATTGTTTAAAGCATGTTCAAAATGTTTCATGTTAAAAAAACAAACAAAAAATAAATAAATCAGAATTCATAGTAGAACCGAAAACAAAAGCGATTCGTCGATTTACTTAAGAAACCCTATCTTTCGTGCATAACTTTTAGGAAGAATGGAAGCGATAAAGGGGTGATTTTAGATGAAACGATTATCAACCTATTAAATAGTATTTCAAAAAGAATCACAATTTATAAACGAACAGATCACCATTTATAAACGAACAGATCACAATTTCTAAATGAACAGATATATTCAGATTTACTACAAGCATGAATATCCCAAAATTCCAAAAAAAATCATTCAATTTGACAGGGAAAAAAAAAAGAATGCAGATTAGAGATAAAAACTAGATCTTGTGTTTCCAAATTTCTTCAACGAATTAGAGCCGAATCTGCCGCTCCACCGCCGCAGCGCCACCAATCGTCATCCAAGTATGCATAATCATCTACCAACAACAAAATTCCCCAGACAAAAAATTGCACACCAAAAGGATTCTCCCAAAATTCCCAAATTCCAGATCTAAATTTTTAGGGCTTGAGTTGATGGGGAAGAGTCGAGGGAGTCAGGGATTGCGGCGGTTCTAATTGATGTTACCCGGAGGATTAGACTCGAAAAAGGAGGTGGCGATGGTGTGGATGGTTGGGGGCTCCGGCGAGTAGTCGGGCGTCCTGCGAGTAGTCTGGGCTCCGGCGAGTAGTCTGAGACAGCGGCGATGCTTCGAGATCTGGGCCGTTTGGTCTGTTCAGGGGGAGAAGAGGGAGCGACTCAGGGAGAATCAGAGGTGGTGGTGATGGTGGTTCGTCGCGGCGGCGATGATAGTTGATGGTCGCTACTTCAGACCGATGGAGAAGGGGGCGGCGTCGATTCTCGCCGCTCGCCATTGAAATAGAGAGGGAGATGAGGTTTTTGATGGGGGAGTGATTTTCCGTTCAAAATCTGTAAATGAGAGAGAAAGAGAGAGAGAGAGAGAGGTTTGTAGAGGAGAGGCCGCAGAAAATGTGGGAGTGATTTCCGTCCTTTCAGTTTTTAGCCAATAGATAGTTACTTTAATGCCCTGTTCTAATTAAAATTAATATTTCAAAATTTGGTTTAATACATTAAAAGCTGGAAACTAAATTAATCTCAACCGCATGATTAAGTGGTTTGAATGATGGAGATTAATTCTTTATTCTCTATACTTAGGGTCATTCTTTGTTTAACTTGACCCTAGGGAGAGATTCAAGAAAGAACCACTAAATTAAAAAAAAAAACGGAGAACCATTTTTAGTCATTCGATCATCAAGATCTACGCTGGATGCATTAGATTTGATGGTTCTCACATTCTCACAAATAATGTAGTTCTCTCTAGAACCACAAATAATGAGAGAAGATCCATAGAGAAAGCTAAGTAATTTGAGAAGAGAGAATGATTATAATCCCTTAGAATGATTATAATCCCTTAGATTAGTTTAATCCCACGGTCCTTATTAATTCTTCTATCATTGACCGATTTTTTCATTAAGGGTAATTAAGTAATTTTTGTGTTTTTAATGTAACCGTCTATGCTTAATTTAAGATTGACCGAATCTCTTTCCTTCATTAGTTATAGTTTTGAAGATATCTTCCATTAATTTTTAATTATTTATTTCTTAATTAGTTTTTTTCCTTTAGGTTTGGGTTTCAGTTTCTTCAAACCTATACGTTCAGAATAGTAAGTTAAATATTTTATATCAATAAGAAAAATTCGAATATTTTATTTAAATGTTCATAATTTTTTTATGGCTGTTCGAAATATTTTATATTAAATATTTTATATCAACAATAAAAATTCAAATATTTTATTAAGGTGTTCGTGCTTTTTTTATGCTTATTCGAAATATTTTTTATAAGCAAGACCAAATTCGAATAATTTATTTAAATGTTCAGAATTTTTTTATGCTTGTTCAAAATGTTTCATATTAAATATTTTACAATTATGAATCAGATATCAATAATATCATTCTGGATTATAATATATATATATATATATATATATATATATATATATATATATGGAGAGGTTCAAATAAGAACCACTAAATAAAATTAGAACGGAGAACCATTTTAAGCCATTCGATCATCAAGATCTACGGTGGATGCATCATCTTGGTGAATGAATGCAGATCCTGGGTTCGAATCCTGAAGGGAACAAAAATTTTATTATTTTCGGATGCATTAAATTTAATAGCGAATGCATTAATTTATATAGCTTATGTTCTCACGATAAGTGTGGTTCTCATTATAACTGCACCATATATATATATATATATATATATATATATATATAAGGAGAAATCATAACCATTAAAATCTAATCTTGTACGACTGAGATTAATTTCCTATGGGGCGTTACATTCGTTTTTTGTGTACCTATAATTCATACATAATTTTCGCTGGAGGGTATAATTGGGTAGTGTAATTTATTCTCTTTCTATCTTAATTATCTGTTTCCGAAATTAAAGCCATATTTTTTGGGAATAAAAATGTCATCATTGACGTGAAGAATGGGAAAAGATCTCATTGCATATTCAAAGATAATTCTGGAGAAAATCATTTCAGATTCTCTATATCTTTGGAATTCCATCTGATAATTATTACTCGACAAGAAATAACACCTAATCTAATAATTCATACTGTACATACAAATATACTTGCCTAATAATTCATACAGTACATACAATGATACAAATATACTTCTCTGATAATTCATACCATATAATTCATACAATACATTCAAAAATACTTGCCTAATAATTCATACGAATATAATTCATACAGTCGATAATTCATACAATATATTCAAAAATACTTGCCTGCCTAATAATTCATACGCATATAATTCATACAGATGATAATTCATACAATACATTATAATTGCTTAATAATTCATTGCACGTCGACATGTGTCAATTTCAAAGAATGAGTACATGCAAACTCGTTCGTAATTCTATTAATTTGTTTGGTTTTTTTTGGATGATTCCAGTAGAATTTTAAAATGTATAGAAGGTGTTCAATTATTGTGTTTATTTCCAGTTTCCTAATTAACGTGTTTAATATGTGATTTATGAATTGAGAAAAAAAAAGATACACATTTGAATGTAATCCCCACAATTTAGGAAAATATATTTATTAAAACTATAAAATTACTTGTTTACCCAATACACATATGAACCGAAAAATTGCTAGAGAAATCATTAACTAAATCAGGCCATTAATTGATTAAGATCTAATGGCCTAGATTAGTTCTTATTTTATAGTCTAACTTTAGTTTTTATTTTAGCCTTATATATATATATATATATATATATAGGAATTGGTTCAATTGAGATTTATATATATTTTGAGATTTTGAGATAAATGAACATATAAGTACATTTTGATGAACTTGTCAATTAATTTTTATGAACGCGCGTTGGTCTGGGGTTCAATCCCTACAAGTGGCGTGTTTTTTAAATAAATTAAATAGATTCATATGTTCATCAGTTATATTGGTTATGTTCAAAGAATTTATTGATATATATATATACATCCAATCTTGACCATACATTTTTTGATATGTGGCGCATCAAAATTATGACATGTGGCAAGAAGCTTCCAAAGCCTTCTGGAATATGAAAGATCATGATTTTAATTCGCGAGATGAAGAATATTGATTTGCTGCAATTCGTAAGGGTGCAGAAGAAATGAGTAAGAGGGCATGCGAGTCACCAAATTTGTATATGGATTATTGTTCAAGAAAAGAATATTTATCGAAGGGTGAAAGCCCGTTATATACTGATAGAAAAAGAGCCTAAGGTAGTTTAAGGCACAATTTGTGGATTGCATATTTTACCTCTGTTATATATTTATTATTATATTTATAAAATATAAATTTATTTTGATATACATTTATTTGTCATCCAAATCTATAAAGAATACTTTATATCCATAGCTATTGATAAGACTTATAAATAAATATATCCATCCAATAAATTATCTAATAAAAATAATAAATTAATAGATTTTTTTAAATAATAGATTATCAATTAAAATAATATTAATTACACGTACAACGTATAAAAATGAACAATGATTTTCTTTCAAATCGAACTCTTATCTGGAATCTTTTTATTACATATCTAGGGAGCGTTTACTTTACATAATTTTTTTTGATAAATTAACCAGTATGAAATAAAGAAATTTAAAGATCGCGTCACAGGGAACTCGAACTCAAGACCTTTGGTCTTAGACATTAACCCCTTTGAGTATTTTTTATCTTCAATAATAGGATTTCTTCAATCTCATTTTTTTGATAGGATAAGAATCAAGCAAAATTAGTTCAAGTAATAGAAATAATCAAGGACTTTGGAATATTTCAAAGTTTCAATTCATTAATATAAATAAATGATTAATTTTACTATTTCTATCTATCAAAGCTAATTCTCGAAAGTAAACCCCCCCCAAAATACTAAACATATAATTAAGCCTAAATATATTTCATATCATGATTTTATCTTATCTATCGAAAAATGCCTAATCATTGTCTTTTGGGATTCCAAGATAGGATTGGCAAAAGAAAATCAAACCAATATATACTAATACTATTATTGTGCAATCAAAATCAAATTCCTTACATCCCTCTTCCATTAACTTTTTACATCGCATACATTACACATGAAAAACAAGTCTTTGAAAAAATCGTGATTGACTCATTCGCTTCGCTTGTAGGGGGAGAAAAATATTTTATTCACAAAACTAGACTTATACTTACAAAAGTAAGACCTCATAAAGAATTTATTATATACTCGTAATATCTAGTGAAAACTGACAAAACTAAAACATTGAAAACAAAAATAATTAAGTTGATGAGCGCCAAGGTTTAACATTAATCCGACTCCGACGTGTAAAAAATGCGCAGAACATTTATGACTTGTTGAAAAGTGAAAAAAATAAGCACACATTTGTTGCTAAACAAATCAAGCATCGCATCTGTCTCGTTGGATAACACCTAATAAAAATTCCCTTTTCTATTAAATTCCGAATATTTCTTTAATGAATCCAACCAAGATTGAAACTCTGTCCTAAAGAAACGTATATATATTCAGTTTCGGTTGCGTTGCGTATTAACCGCTGATTCTTTTCCCAGAAAACTCCACAACTCAGTTAGCACCTTCTATTTCTTCAAGGTATCTAAAGAGAGAGATAGGTTTGTATTGGGGAGCAAGTCAAAGGGTGTTGTGTTGTGTTGTGGGCAATGGGAGAAGAGAGAGATGGTGGGGTGAATGGATTAATAGATGGGATGCCTGTTTTTGTGAAGGAGCTAATTGCTGGTGGTGTGGCTGGTGGATTTGCCAAGACCGTTGTTGCCCCTCTCGAACGCGTCAAGATCTTGTTCCAGGTTTGTTTCCTTCATCATCATCATCAACGATGCTTTCTTGCTTCTTCTCATTCTTTAACTCAATTTTCTCACTTTCAACTTTATGCCCCTTTTTACTCTCATGTGGAGATTGGATCAAGGCTGTGTTTGAGAGATATAATTTTTGGAAATACTTCAATCTCAGCAAATTTGTTAACCCAATTTCTGCCGTGGAATTAGGGTGTTGAGAGCATTGGTGAATCTTGCTGCCAAAAATTACAGTTCAAATATGTGCAGAGCCTGATTAGTACCTACCAAGTTATTATTCAGAATAAATTGTATGAAGAATATCAAATATTTTTATTGCTTCCACATACATAGAGTGGGTAACTCTTGATTTGAAGGGCTGGTTTGCATTATTCAGAGGTTGATGAACTTTTATGAGCTTTGCTTGGATGCTGCATTTGTTTTCAAAGTCTATTTGTTACGCTGTAATAGGTGGTTGCCCCATGATTACATGAACTTTACCTCTTTGGGCCTTAACTAACAGTGTTTACTTCTTAAATAATGAATTTTAGCAGTGTGTTTCTTGTTCAGTGTTTCTCTTTTATTCGATATATAGTCCACTCCTCGTTCAGTCTCTCCGTAACTTGCTGAGAGAAAAACTTGGCTTCTTAGATTTTTCCCTGTCTCCACGGATGGCATACATGTCTCCTCTCAATTATCGGACGGACCACAGAAGCATCTGCATTGTCCTTGGCCATTTAGGTCGATCGTTAGATTTTCCTAGTACAGCTTCTCTCCTACTAACATTGTGCCTAGCCCCTAGCCCTATTATGTCCATCAAAATTTTGTCCAAGAAGTTCATGTGCCTGAAAAAACATATAGTAGCATTTATGCAGATTGGCGGTGTTGCTCTTTCTCTGTCTCTTTTATTTTGTTACTCTTCTCCTTGAATACAAAATGAATAGCTCACTTCCATTTTTGATGCATGGAAAATAGGCTGTGTTCAGTCAATATGACTAAGGAAAGGTTAATTTACTGCTTTACAGAATTTCTAGGTTAGCATGCAAATTCATCCTAGGCCTCATTCAATATTCTTCACTCATTGCTACCTCAGATGACTGGAAGAAGGTTTAGTGAATCTTGCCTGCACTTGTGCCCAAACTTTTGATACATCATTCCTATGACGAGCATCTCATGCTGTATATTTTAGTGGACTTTTAGAATTTGTTATGAGCTTGTATATCATCGTCATGAAAATTTGGCAAGTCTGGTAGCTTCTTGTGGGCCGGGTTAACTATATTGGTTCCAAGTTTATCGGGCTGGTTCTTGCTCTCTCGGGAAAAGTAACACAGAAATATGTGATGGGGGAAAGAAAATAACATTTGTCTATTTCATATTTTACCCAGACCAGAAGAGCTGAGTTCCATAGTCTTGGTTTATTGGGATCCTTCTCAAAAATTGCGAAAACAGAAGGGGTGCTTGGTTTTTATAGGTAGAACTTTATCTTTATTGTTTCATCTATAACTTATCTAATAGTGTTTTCTTTCTTTCTTTTTTATTCCTTCTTTGTGTTCTCCTTTAATTGTCTTGTTACTCTCACTAAACATGTGTCATCATATTTTGTTATTAGAGGGAATGGAGCTAGTGTCGCACGCATTGTTCCTTATGCGGCACTGCATTATATGGCCTATGAAGAATATCGAAGATGGATCATCTTGGGTTTTCCCGATTTTGGGAGAGGCCCTGTCCTTGATCTTGTAGCTGGATCATTTGCAGGAGGAACAGCTGTGCTCTTTACTTATCCTCTCGATTTAGTTCGGACAAAACTGGCTTATCAGGCAAGTTCCTTGAAACTCGTCTCTTTCTTTTATAGAACCTAAATAGAAAAGATTGCATAATTAGGGAAGATGGAGCAAAGTTACTTTTTGAAAAAGGCTTTCAACCAACCCTGATTTCATAATTGTGCCCATAGACAGCCAAATCCCATAAAAGAATTTCACACCCTTCTGTTTGAATATATAAATAATTCGAAAATGGTAGACCAAAAGGGTCGAGGGATGGCGAAAACAACGACCCTGCTACTTCCGTACAAGGGCTTTATCATCAATCTTTGGTTGAATATTTGCTTGTTATTCAAACTTGAACATATACTTCATTTAAAAGAATCCCTTTTTGTTAACAACGAGTGCATATAGAATGGTGCAGGTTGTTGAATCCTCAAAAATCGCTGTACAGAGGCATGCTCAGAAAGATATATTCTACAATGGAATTCGGGATTGCTTCTCCAAGATATACAAAGAGGCTGGCATGAGAGGCCTCTATAGAGGTGTTGGTATGTTTCCTATGATCGAATAGCTTAAATTTTAAAAGCATAAAAACTCGTGTGAGTCTGTTTTATTGGTCAAATTCGTAAGACGGGACAAACTCTGGATCCAAATCCATATCAAATGGCTTAGATAGTATTTGAATCTGGATTTTGACATATAAGATAAGATAGTCTCACACAAGAGCCCCCATTTTAATTGTCTTTCCTTTTCAGCTCCGTCTCTCTATGGAATCTTTCCTTACGCTGGACTGAAATTCTATTTCTACGAGGAAATGAAAAGGCACGTCCCCGAAGATCACAAGAAGGACATCACGGTTAAGCTCGTGTGTGGCTCAGTTGCAGGCTTACTCGGACAAACATTCACATACCCTCTTGATGTTGTCAGGCGGCAAATGCAGGTAATGTACATTCATCTAACTGATCAGAGTCAGACTTCCGTGTTTTTTAAATCCAACGGCTAAGATTTGTCGGGTGGCAGGTCCAACGGTTGATAATATCCGACAGCAGTCCTATGAAAGGGACTGTTGAATCTCTTGTCACGATTGCCCGGACGCAAGGGTGGAAGCAGTTATTCTCTGGGCTCAGCATCAACTACCTCAAGGTGAGAGCTAGTGTACCTCTTTCGTGACTTTCGACTCATTTTAAAACCCGAGAGTCTCCCATTTTCAGGTCGTGCCTTCAGTCGCAATCGGATTTACTGTTTATGATGTTGTGAAAGCATCACTGCGAGTTCCGTTGAGAGACGAGGGAGTTGCATCGGAGCAAAGGCATAGTCAGCCATCATCGCTGCCTTCGTCGCCTTCATTATCTCAAACTCAACAGTAGTTCTCTCATTCTTTGCTAAGGTATTGTTGAATGCCAGCTCCAACATATAGGATCATTTAGATAAGTACACATTCATAGTGTATTACTTCAAGATGTAGTATATGCATTTATTTACATTCTAATAAATCATCATGAGATGAGAAGATGTTCAATCTCATAATGAGAGAGGTATGAGCATAATCACTCTTGATCATCATATTCTATACGTAAATCCCAAGTAGTTTAGGTTGCGAATTTGCCCGTTTCTATGTTGATAAACCTTTTATCGAACTCGAGCTCAGCTCATGCATATGCTTTTGAGTCCTATTTTAAATCTCGAAATGTAAGAGCATCCACATGCAGAGTCCCTTGCTGCTCTATGAAAAGCTACCCCCTCCACAATAGGGGCTTTATGAGGAAGTTCTAAAGATTTTTTATTTTATTTTTAAAAAAATGAATTTTAAATCAAATAGATATAAAATTTTAAAATAAAAAATTACATTAGAAATTGAAAATTTATATCAATTGCATCTAGAGCTCGATAGGACCGAATCATATGACCAAATACGCTTGATCAAATCTTGTTCGAGTCTCAAGTGGATTTGTTTATCGCGGATGCTTGTATCTCGAGCCAAATATGTTCAAAATTCAGGCATAACTCCTTGCATAGCTTCATGAGTGTAGTTTGACACTCCGTTGTTCCCCTCATCTCCCCATTCCATAGCATATCCCTTATCATCGATTATCATGTTGTGCAAAATAATGCACCTAAACATGACATCGTTGAGTTGCTCTTTATGCCAGAGCTGAGCAGAACTTTTGATAATAGCCCAGCGTGATTGAAGAACGCCAAAAGCTCGTTCTATGTCTTTACTTTAAGCTTCTTGCATCAATTTAAACTTTTTCTTATTTTCGTCAGTTGGAAATGGAGGATTCTTCACAAACGTTGACCAATCTGAGTAGATGTCATCGGTTTAGTAGTGCCCCATACTGTAACGAGATATGTTTACCTTGCATTGCACCGGCGAAGCCCTTCCTGCAAGAACATTGTTAAACAATCGTCACATACCCTCAATCGTGTCCTAAATTTGGAAAAAAAATTCATCAATATCAATCTCTGGAGCATCGTGAGTACAGACGTTGGTAGAAGAAGACATATTTTTTAAAGCAATATGGAGTAGGAGAAGAGAATAAAATGAATTTGGTATGAAAAATGAATGAAATGAGTTGATATTTATAGAGAGATTTTGGATTGAAAATAAACAAAAAAAATTAATTGTTCAACGACATTCTTGAATTAGAAAAAAAATAAAGAAATCAAAAGGTGAGATAGTAGAATTTTAAAAAATAAATAAATTATATAGCGCGTGCATAGCACACGCCTTGTATAAAAGTCTTCAAGCCAGCTCTAATTTTCGAGCCGCCTACTCGAACAACCAGGCTCGGCAGTGGGGCGGGACTCGAGCTCCTTAGTCGAGTCCGCTATGGATTCTCTAACGAGATAATTTACAAAGCTCAAATCATTGGGTTTCACTTAACACACGATATAGATATTTATAAATTTAATTATTAAATTTTTCCAGGGTTAGATAAATAAATAATTATTTAACTGCTATTGGTTAAAAATACCAGTCTATATTTTTTTATTAAAAATTGAATAAAACAATTATGATCATATTAAATAAAGTGAAATTATTTATACATGTCTAAATTACATTTAGAAATAAATATTTTAAAAGATTGTATAGTTGTAAACTCGAACCTAAGATCTTTTAAGTTACACGTAATTGCATTTGACCTAAACCATCTTTATTTATCAGAGTCTGCAATTCATGAGTTATTTTCTGGTGTTAAGTTTATATGGTGAATTTGTTGTCTCCTAAAGGATTCAAACCAATGTTTGAATAACTATTCATGCATTACAAGCGGTTTATTCATAGATTTATATGACTTATCGGTAGATTTATACTGGTTTATTCGCTATTTTCCTTTTACACAACAAATTTGAATACATTAATATCGAAGATTTGAATATCTGACGTTCCATATTCATTCTCATTTCTCACCACATTTGATTGTTCTCACTAAACCCCTTTTAGAATACAAGCTACAAACTCATGAATTCGCTATAGAATACGTATGAATTCAAAAATTAACATCATGTAAATTTTTGAATTTAAAAAAAAAATAAAACTCTTGCTCATATGTGATTCAAACATAAAACCTTGAATTCATCCAACAATGTTGTATATCTTTTAGGGGAGGGCTAAAATAAAAACACTTTTTAAAATATAAAATATAAACAATTTTCATCCCTTAGATCATTAAGATCTACGGTTGATTCGTAGCCCCGTTGAATGAATTTGTGGTCCTGAGTTCGAATCCCAAAAGTAGCAAAAATTTATTTTTCACAATTTGTAACCCTGTTGGATGAATTCATACATGTTCTACATAAAAGTCATACATTGAAAAATATTTTTATTTTTATTTTAAGAAGTGTTTTCACGGTAGTCCTTCCCTATATATATATATATATATATATATATATATATATATATGGGAGAGTTCAATGGAGACCACTCCCTTAGACAAAGAATAAAGACCAAATCTTGTGCGTAGATTTTGCTTAATCTAACGGACAAAAAAATTATAGATTTTTCTTGTATTTAAATCTGTAAAGGTCAAATAAGTAAATGCATAATATTCTGTAACTGATATCGTCCATAATTAAATTCATTCAACACTATTTTATATTTGGCAAGATATACTAAATCCCTAAAAATTAGTTAAATATTGTGTATCAGCCGTTTTTGTATATGTTCAGTCACTCCTAACAAATGAACATACTAATATTCGTCGATATGTTCGTATAAAAATAAATGAACATACTAATGTTCATCGATATGTTCGTATAAAAATAAATGAACATATTAATGTTCATCGATATGTTCGTCGAAATAGATCAGGTCCCAGAATGGGAAGAGATGACTTTTCAGGATTTGTTTAACGGGATGAATTCGGTCAATTTGTTTTTTACACATTTGACCATTTTTCGATTAAATAAATGCTAATCACCAATTTTTAATTACATGAAAAATTAAATTCGGATGCAATCTAGATCGTTAATTGGGATTCAATGAATGGCCTTGATTTGGTCTTTATTCTCTATCTGGGGGCGCGCTCCAATGAGACCCCCTATTTTTCGTGAGACATTGAGTACAATGAATAAGACATATATATTGATGCACAAGGGCCACAAGACAGTATATACTGATGAATAACGAAATTTAAAAAACTGGTAATGAATAAGACATATAAACTGATGAACAAGACAATATATATGTAATATCCTGAATTTTTCTTATTAGAATTTTAGAATAATTGAGTTTAGCATTAAGTCAATTCGCACCCCAGAGAAAAAAAAAATCCAACAATTATTAATTAAAGTTTTAATACAAATTTATCTTTGATATTTATGATTGACATTTGAGTTAAATTTTATTATATGCTACTATGGTGTATAAGCAATCATTTTTATGAGATGACTCAAAGATTTATGATTTTATTGGAGTTTTGAATTGGACTTAAAATTTTATTTAAATCAAATTCAATCTATGGGCCTTACTTAATTAAGGTATAAATCAAGGGGTGATTCTATTCATAGCCCTTATTTTACTCTTTATAACTCCCTATTTAATTATTAATTAAAAATAATTAAAATTTTACTACTTTGCCTTATGCTTCATAGCCCCTAAATTGAATTTATTCACCCTACGCCAACCCTCAACTTCACCGCCGCGGGAGTCCTTCCAACAACAACAATCAACTAGAAGAACCACAAGAAGAGCCGTTTACTTGAACAATCCAACCCCTCCTCTGATGGCTACTCTGTGATTTTTTAGGGCCGTTTACTTGAAGGCTCGGATAGCGTCATAGTATTAATCTTGAAAATCTCCAATACTACAAGCATAATCATAGAATTAAACCACTACAGCAAATATGATCATAGGGATAGGATTGCAAAGTATGTGATAAACTCAATCCCGTAGCCGACACACCACATTTTTTCCAAAGCAAGCTTGGGCTCGTTGTTCCCAAATCTAGTGACATTCGCCAAGGAAATTCCGGATCTCAATCGCAGTGCCGCTACTGGTGATGGATGCATTTTTACCAAATTTTGCATTGATCGCAGTGCCACTACTGTTGAAAAGATGCAACCTAAAACTACTCGGATTTTTTCAAGTAAATTAATTTAATTTGGGGGCTATGAAATATAAGATAAATTAGTAACATTTTAAATATTTTTAATTATTAATTAAATAGGGGGCTATGAAGAGTAAAATGAGAGCTATAAATAGAATCACCCTAAATCAAGTTCTTTTATGTGGGCCAGATTCCTAATTCAGATGCCCAGTTGTATTACTACTATTCCAGATATTTTCATTTTTACTGATTTAATTATTGGTTGGAGAGTGCATCCACTTCCCCATTTTCCTACTATTTCAAGATGATTCATCATCGTTTCTAATCACCCTCACAGATCTTACTCCAATTCGATTTCACTATGAAACTTCTTCACAATTTTCCAGCAATGTTATAACAGACGCAATTCTCTTGCCATCAAATCCCAGCTTATTTTCTTCATTTCCAATTTGAAGAACAACTTTCGCAATCCCTTCAGAATTTCTTGCAAAGTCGAATACCATCACAAACATCAATTTACAGCAACCCACTCCCACCCATAATCTGGAGAAATCAATTTATTTCACAAGAGGAAGAGGTAAACCAACTCACACATCCATTCAATAATCAATAATCTACTTCAAGAACCATCATTTTTTTTTGCAGAGGACCTTGAGACATAATGCAACGGATGACGAATTGACTTTGAGCACATATATTATATATATATATATATATATATATATATATATATATATATATATATAATCTATCCACATTTATGTAGACAGATGCATTTTTTTGCAATTGAGCTAATTAATTGATGTAACAAAAGAAGCTACTCCCTCCGTCCCATTAAAGTTGGCAACATTTCTATTTTGGGCGTCCCATTAAAATTGGCCACTTTCTAAAAATGGCAAAAGTTTACTTTAATTAAGTCAACACTTACTCACTAATTTAGTCAACAATTGTAGGCCACTTTCTAAAAATGCCAAAATTACTTTAATTAAGTCAACAATTACTCATTAATTTGGTCAACAATTGTAGGCCACACTCTATTAAAACATATAACACTCAATTTTCTTAATCTCCGTGCCGAAACGAATGTTGCCAACTTTAGCGGGACGGAGGGAGTATTTTTGTGTGTGTGTGTGTGTGCTGCTGCTGTGTGCGTGAGTTTTAGAAGCTGTTGTTGTTGTTGCGAGTCGGGCAGGTTGGGGTCGAGGGAGAACAGAGGAGGCAGGCCTTCAGCGGCTTTGCTGCTGCTGTCGGCAGCGGCGTTGTGGCCGCGACGCCGATGGATGGCGGCGGGTTCTCGCCGAGAGAGAGGGGTGAAGATTAGGAGGGAGGATCGGCGGCGGAAGCGGCAGCGGCCGATGCTCCTGCTGGCCGTCTGCCAGAAATAGAGAGAGAAAGGGGAGGCGGCTGGACGGCGGGTCTGTTCGGCGGCCTCGGCCCTTGAGGTCCACCGGTGGTAGCCGATGCCTGCGGCCGTTCGTCTGTCAAGGAAAGGGGCGGGGCGGCGATGAGTTGGAGAGTCAGATGAGGGAGGCGGCGATGGGTACGGTCCGGCTGACCGTAGCTGTCAGCTGAAGGAGGGAGGCGGTGGCTAGCTCGCCGGAAATCGAAGAGGAGAGAGAAGCTAGGGATTTTTGGGGGTTTTCGTGATTTTTAAGGGGAAAAGGAAGAGCGAGAAGAGGGAGTGGTCGTGGTGGCCGTATCAACGGCGAGAAGAGGGTAGGCGGTGGTAGATTGAAGGGAGAGATGAGGCAGATGATGAGAGGTGTGCATCTGCAGAAAGAAAGAAAGAAAGGAGAGAGAGAGAACGAAGAGGAGAGAGAGAGAGAGAGGGATTGGGCTAAAGTTTCTGGGCCGTTTTTGTTCTTATAAGTTGAGATGGGATTAATTTTTAGTTGGGCTCATGGTTTGGGCTATCAATTAGATAATTGGGCTGCATCTTTATTTGTTGGATTTGCCCATTTAAATTATTAATTGAACCAATTACTTAAGTTAATTTGGATTGTGATTTAATTAATTAAATTCCTCATTATTTATTTTTCTACAAGTGTTATTGTATGCATATAATTATTTAATTACATGTTTTAATTTATATACTAAAGTCTTACAAATTTTTGTAAGAAAAATATTTTCCAGATGATTTAATGCTCAAGTTGAGTTTTTAAATAAAAAGTCAAATAAGGATATTGTTGAAGCCCGTAGCCAAAAACAAAATGATTTTCAAGTTTTATGTTGAATTCTTTTGAAAATCCGGGTAATGCGAATCTAGTTAGAAAGTGATGACGAATTATGAATAAGGTTAAGGTTTACTTTAGAACTACGAGCTTAAGTTGAGAACTTATCTTGTAGGACTTACAGAAGAGGATACTTAGGATTTTGATCAACTCGGTTTAATTGTTTAGATTATCAGCAATCAAGTGAGACTTTATTTATGAAATGTATGTTTGAGCTAATAAGCTCGTTTTTATGAAATGTTAAAGTTGATGGTTCATGCTTAAAATGTTTTTGTTCTCTATTGGTTATTGCTTCTACCAGAACATTGTTGGCTTCGCCAACCAGAACTTTGTTAGCTCTGCTAACCAGAATTGTGTACGTACACCAGAACTTGTTGGCTTGAGAGATCGATGACGACTGGTTGTAGATACCGCCCAATAGATGAGCCAAGAAAATATGAGCTCAGATTATTTTTAGTATGCATGGAATGACACGTTTTAAATTTTTTTTGTGTTATATTGATTAAATCATGAATTATCTTTTCAGTAAATAGCTTTCAAAATGTTTTTAAATGGCTCAACCCACTGAGTACACTAGTATTCGGTCCTGCAAATGTTTTCAAAACCTTTTGCAGATTGAGCAGCTGGTGGTGAAGTGCGAGGCTGAGAAAAGGTTGTTTCTGTGATATTGAAGAACGCCATGTTTTACTTCCACTAAAATAAATTCACTTGGTGAATACAATCTGATGCGCAACTATGTTGATACTTTTGGATTGATTTAATTTGAATTCCATTTTCCATCATTTTCCCTAGCGATTGATATCTCGCATATATTATATGCCTAGTAGGAAATGTTGTTTTTAGTATAACGTCGTACTTGTTGTCTTTTAAATACAACATATTTTTTTATTAATGAAATGTTGACCGACGCTAAGGGTGCATTACCCATTTAATTAAGTAAAGCCTAATATTCCTGTCACATAGCCCATTTCTTATTCTCCCGGAAAATCAGAGCTGTTACAAATGGTATTAGAGCAAAAGTTCTTGACTCTGAGACCTCTAGTTCTTTGATGTCTAAGCTACACAGCAACCTCAGCTCGCCTTCACACCACTCTCAAGTAAGAAAGGTACGCAATTTTAACCAATTTTACTTAAAATGCATACAAGTGTTCAAAGTGATTTCAAAAGCAAAAGTTCTTGTTAAAGGAAAAGATTTTAGTTTATTGTACAACTCAATACACATAAAGATGTTATTTCGAGCTTTAGCTCGAATAGCCAGAAAGATTTGTCATATATTTATATGACCAGAAGTTTTGTCATATTTTTATGACCAGATTGATTTGTCATATATATATATATATATTTATATGACCAGAAAGATTGTCATATTTTTATGATCAGTATTTGAGCTTTGACTCAGAAACAATTATAGTTTACAGCCAGAACAGTCAGTAAAATTGTCACAATGATTTTATGTCTTTATGACCAGTAGCTATTAGTAGGTAGGCCTAGTTTGTCTCCTTAGCTATCAGTTCATAAAGGTGTAATTTTCTTGCAGATAGAGAAATACACTAGATAGTAGCATGAGAATCTTATGAGATAGACTCCTAGCATGAAGTGCTATAGGAGAATCAAGAAAAACTTAGTGCTCAATGGAAGCACGTATAGCTTAGAATGCTTGAATAAAAAGATAGAACGAAGCAAGACAAACATAGAAAGACATCATATGAAGAGACAGAACATAGAAGTGCACAATTTAGAAAGATGAATCATGAAAAGACAAAAGAGAAGAACGAGACATAAATGAACGAGTCGAAAATAAGTGAAACAACGCATGAATGGTTTCACGCATTCTACAAGTATGGAAGACTCAAGGACTTCACAAGAACATGTATCAATCAGAAAAGAAAGGTGGAAGGGAGCTACAACAACCTCGCCAAAAGCTAACAAAAAATTTGAAGCTACAAGAAAGAGAAATACCCCACTATATAGTAGGGTTACTTGATATATATTCTAAGCGTAAACCTTTTGTTGTAAAATAATAATCATTTTCAAGCGTTAGATCATCAAGATCTACGGTTGATTCATCATCCTGCTGGATGAATTCATGGTCCTGAGTTCGAATTCCAAAGGTAACAAAAATTTATTTTTTGCAATTTATACATTTATACATAGAATTCATACGTGTTTTACATGGAGTTCATACATTTTTTCTAATTCTTATTTCTTAGTTTACAAATAAAAATGCATGAATAATTTTTCATCTACCCACCATAATTTACTTTCCAAGTAGTATTTGATTTGATGAAGAGCGGGTTCGCAGGGGCTGATTTGTCTTTCAAATTGGAAAACTATAAAAAGGGGCCCGAAAGCAACGGTCAGCTCCGGTGATAGGCTGAGGAGCGAGCTGAATGGGACTGGGAGCGCGCAGCTCCGCTTCCGACACCTCTTCAACCACCACCACACGGCTCAAGAGAGAGGATTTCCGGCGCACCAAACACGACTCTGCTTTCTCCCAATGGAAGGTCCTCTTCTTTCCTCAACACACACTTATCGCCTGCTTCCTATCTCTTTCAATGTGTTTACTGCTTGTTTCTGAGCTGTGAAAAAACTCTGCTATCTTTCTCTTGGAGTAAAAGAATTAACACAAATGGCTTCTGTTAAGTCGCGATTTGTGCTCTTGATGAATTAATTGGTCTGGTTTCTCTGATAGTAACATGTTGACCGGACAGAAAAGGGGGAATTTCTCCTATGGGGCTTGAGGAGTTTGAGTTTAGCTGCATTGAATTTAGTAGAGGGCTTAGATTTATTTTGGTGAACACTCAAAATACTAAGAGGCTGATAATTCGTAGTTTATTTCTAAAGTATTTGTGTTTGCTTGAGAAAGAAGTTTTCCCGATCTATCCTGCTTTTTGATTGAAGGATTCATGATGTTGAGGAAGTAATTGAACTGAATTATAATTGACAGTATTTTCAAAAGTAGACACTTATAACCATTGCAAGAGAATGAAGAGATCACTATTAGTGTTTGTTCTGTTAGGTCCTATTGAGGGCTGTGATTTACTTGTATCAGCATCAGCGAGGTGCGAATGGAAAATAAAAGGATGTTCTGAATGAGATGGACCAACAAAGTTTCTAATTTTCGAAGCGATAGTTGAATGAGTTTAGGTTCAGCAAATAACATAGTTTTCGGTTTTGGAAAATAAAAGGATGCTCCGAATGAGATTGACCAACAAAGTTTCTAATTTTGATGCTGATGTATGACCAGATCCTAATAGGAGCCTTTGATTGGGAAGATTATTCGATGGGAAAAGAAGGAGTAGAAAGGTATAGGACAGAAAACCTCCCAAACTGGACTTCATGTCCAGGAGTTTATGAGCTTGGGATTGCTACATCACGCCCACAATCTGGAAGGGAAACCAGAAAGCTGGACTCAAGTTCTGTCATTCCCGTTTATCTTGGACAGGCCGATAATCTTAGGAACCGACTGCAGCAGTATGGCCGTGATGGTGCCCATTTGGAAAATGGATATACAAGTAGCAAAACTGTTAGTTGTCAAAGTATTTCTTCTCATAAGGGACCTGGATTATTTACAGATATATTCTCAAGAGGGCTGCCAATCGTTTATAGATGTGCTCCTGTAAGTACTATATCTATGAGACTTCTAATTTATTGATTGCTTCATTTAGTGTAATTGTTCATTTGCATTCCAACAGGCGCAGTTGCATGAATGAGTGATAAGTGACTGAAAATTGAAAAAATAAGACTGGATACACATTTTCTACAAGAATAAAGCAATAAAAGAAGTTTTTTTTTTTTAATTCCTATGCCCTATTTACTTTTTAGGTCCAAATGACTGCAGCATCCCTTATCTCCCCTTAGCAGAAAATTGAAAAACTCGCACCGACTGTATTATGATTATGTGTATTAAGAGTATGCTCTTCATCTTAATCTCTCATAAGCTTTCTTATTCAGCACACAGATAAAGAAAATTGTGATCCATTCCCCAAAATCAGTAGAAGTTTTCTGCTACAAGAAAATTTTGGTGCATCTCTTTACTATAAAGAAAAGAGAAGAAAAGAAAAGAAAAGAAAAGAAAGGTATTTTTTTAACTAAATTAACTGAATCTATTCCCAAGTTTTGTGGTACCTGAAACTCGGGATGGCAAGCTGGCTGATTCAAAATCTTAGAGGTACTTAAAATTGTCAAAATGATGCAATCTGCATATGTTTACTTGTACTGATACTTGGTCCTTCTCCAGAAAAGCATAGGAGTGTGTTGTGTGTGATTCAAAAGTGTTAATCCAAATTCAGTCCTTGGTTAACACATCACTTGTGATGATGCTAGTTTGTCTTATTATAGGACTCAGTCCATTTAACCAATTATCATCTTATGGCAATAAAGATATCTTATCTTATCTTTTTTTTTTTTTTTTTTTTTTTTTTGATCGGGCAAAGTCATGTTAGATGTTAGTAATTAGTTCCCTCCATCCACTCCAAGAACCACCTTATCTCTCCATTTACCAAATCCACCTTATATCTCCAATCTCCAATTCGCTCCCAAGAGGGATCGAACCCGGGTCACTTCACTTAAGTGAGGACCCGGTGGCCAGTGGGCTAAGCCCCCTGGTTATAAAGATATCTTATCTCATCATGCAGGATCTAATTTTTCAACGTTAGTCTCATTTCTTCAATTATTTTCACAGATAAAAAGTAAGAATGATGCAGAGATAACTGAGAAACAGCTGCTTGACAAATTTGATTATGCATGGAATAAAGGCAGCAATGTTTCACGCCGCCAAGATGATATCCACAAAAAACTTGAACGTCTTGAAAAAACGTCCAAGTTTTCTCTTCTTGCAAAAGAGTTTCTTTTCTCCAACAAGAGGGAAGTGGGCATTAAAATCAGAAACGGCTCTAATATGAATGGAACTGGTAATAGTACAATATTCTCTAGAATACATGGAGTTAGGAGGTTGCAGGAAACACCAATGCACTCTGGTTATGGTGATTGTGGTGATAATATTTGTGGAGTTGCCACTGGCCATGGATCTGTTTGCACTTCACCACCTGTTGCAGGAAGAAAACGATGTGCTGTGCACAAAGGACTGAGAGTCAACGGCTACAATTCAAAGTTGGCTACAGAAGGAAAACTCCCTCTTGCTGCCAACCCAAAATCTGGTGTAGAAACTTATCAAGAGTATTCTGATAATCAAGATCAGAAACAGAGATATATCACAGAGAACCATCATCCTTGTGAGCAAACCTCCGGCAAAAATTTTAACCTCACTTGTGGAATTATCTTGGAAGACGGCTCTCCTTGTAAAAGAAGTCCTGTTCGAGGAAATAAAAGGTGTTTGGAGCATAAAGGAAGGAGGATCCGCAGATCCAACCTAAGCTTCCAAACGAAGAATTATGAGAACATTGCATAATGATCAGTCGACTGAGCTAACCAATGCAAATTCTTCGACTCCCAAGCTCTGGTAGACAGCTGATTGTAAGCAAGATTGATGACATTACATACCAGGTTGATGCAGGAATGGAAAGGTTCGTATTGAGAAAGAAGATATGAAGGCGAAGGGTCCACCTTTGAGGTTTCCTATGCCATATTCGTGTGTGTTTTTACTGAAGATGATCCTAGAAACTGTATATGAAGATGAGAGAGAGCCATTCGAAGCTGCAAAATAAAATAAGCACTTAAACTGGTTTCGTATTGTGCAACATTTGCCCATTCTGACAATAGCTATGGCTAATTTGAAGGGTGTTGTCATGTATTATGAATGAGTAAATACCACAATATGTTGTATTTAATTGTAACAAATTTGTTGTATTAGAAAAAGAATAAGGTTTGTTTCTGTCTCTCTGTTTATGGCGGAGCACCGAGGATGTTAACCCTCAATACTCTAAAAATCAACCTGAATCCAAAATGATATCAAAATCGATCCAAATCGAAATAAATTAATGTCGTTATAGACGTATACACTTCAAATAAATTTGAAACAAAAAATTATGTAAAGCAAATGTCAAAAATGCAAAGGAGAAAGAAGCAATTTTTTTTAATAAAGTGTATATCCCACATAGGTATCCAAGTAGATGGAGCATGGAACTTACCTGGACGGGGTCGATGGGTGATCTAGAAGGCTCATGGCTTAGGTTTGTAACCTCCATTGCATTTAGGAGGGTGCTTGCCTAAAGTCGATCCAAGTGGTCGAGTTTACGTCATAATTTGTGGTAGAGGGGCTTGCGTTCGCGCAGCCCCTAACTAATTCAATGCAAATTTATAGGAACATGATATTTGACTTGTTGAAACTATCAAAGTATCACATAAATGTATCGAATATATTTCTTTTAATAGAAATGTTTATGATGTTAGATTAAAATACCTCTTAAAAATAGTGCAAGGACCTCATGATTTTATTAAAAAATAAAGGATTAATTGCATATAAATTATTGAACTTTCAACAAATTTTCATTTTGCACGTGAACTTTAAATACCTCTATTAAGATACATTAATCAACTATACATTACAATCAGTTCTATTTTTCCACATAGTTGTATTTATGCTACGCAAGCATATTCATGCCATAACAACACGATGAAAAATGGACAAATATGCAAAATGAGAAGAGATTAATAGTTGAGTAATTTTAATAAAGATTTTAAAGTTTGTAATAAAAATTTGTTGAAAGTTCAATAATTTATATACAATTAACCCAAAAATAAAAATAGTGTAAGAACCTACTGAAATAAATATTGAAAGGTATAAGAACTTAAAGATGTATTTTGCCAATATGAAAATAGTGATACATATATTTATAAGATTATACGTTTTGTTAAAATTGAACTAAAACATTACATCGCGAAGCCAACATATTGGATTTCAGGAGTCAATCAAAATAAATCAGTGATGGAACTAGAGAAAGAAAATGGAAAAAGTAAATAGCTAAAAACGATATACAGAAACTCTTTTAAAGGACTAGAATGTCATGTTATTTTAATATCTTTCTTGCAGGTATACATTCACTTAAAAAGTGTTAGTACCAAAATTTTTGTTAGAGCAAATCGTGAAAGAAAATGCAGGCAGTCATTTAATTAAATTAATGAAGAAGACGCAGACACATCCCACATCGCAGACACACCCAAACAAAATGCTACGCCAGTATTAATAAATATGGAAAATTTGCAAAGTTTTAAAATACGCAGCTGCGCGTTGAGCACATAGCGAACTATTCTTTCGCCTTTTACTAAAGAATACCGTGTGCTCGTCGCAATTCAAGCAGCATACGCTACTTTTTGAAGGGTGTTTTTTTATTGGAAAACCCCAAAAAATTAAGTCAATTTTTGTAGGATACTTAATCAGCTATTTGATGTCGTTTTTCATTGGCCAACCTCAATTATTTGATACAATTTATAGGTTTTTTAGTGTGTGTTTTCTTCGTTGAAAAACATAACAATTTCAGTCGAACTGATTAATGATCTTTTCTATTCTAATCTCTTTTCCTTTTGTGTCAATTATTTTATTTTATTTTATTTTGATGATAAAATTGAAAACAAGATTGAACAATCAATGATGTTTCAAAAGCTCTAACTGATAAATTTTAAAAATTGAGATATTAACAAAAACGAGACTATGAAGAATTGGAATAAAAAATGATAACCCAATTTTATAATCTGTGTTGGTTCTATTTCAAGTACATTTTAGATGAACTACATTTCAACTAAGATGTTATTTTTTCTTCTGTCTCTCCCTTTCCAGCGGAGCATTGAAGATGATAACCCTCATGTTGCGTTGGTTTACCCTTTTTCCTAACTTACTAACTCTTTAACATGCACATAATTCATGCATTTAGACACATAATTATATAATAATCAAGTAAGGTCTGTGTTCAAGTTTAACTCATACTCAACGCTTTAGCCAGTTTTTTGGCAAATTTTTCAAAATGACTACTGTTTTAATTCAATTTTTTTTTAAAAATTCATTATAATTCGTAGAATGCTTGAAAAAAATACAGAAAATAGCTTTCTGAAAACTTTGAGACATCTCCAATTTGAATGACTCTATCAACTGCTATGGTTCAGAAGATATACTCATTTGAAAATGGCATCTTGAAATTGGACAGTTTCAAGTTGACTACTTTGAACTTGTAGAAAACAAGGCTAAGCTCAATGAAAATGGCTGAAAATCTCCAGATACCTAGTATACATACATGCGTATCTACGGTTAAAATTTCACAGGGAGATCCGTTCATTTGATCCCTCAATTCAAAGAGTAAACTTGGGCTCTCATCCTTTTTTTTTAAACTTGGTAGTTTCAAGTTGTCTAATTTGAGTTGTTTGAAATTAATGTATCAAACCATAATGGAAATTGATGAAATTTGGCGGTCGTAAACTATACATATAATCAAATACACTTGGTCAAAATTTGGCGCCGATGTTCGTTCAAATAGTGGCTCATGTTTTCTGAAAAATAGGACATAATGTTCTCTCAACTCTTACAGGCCAAAACATCATACTCAAAATACTCAGGAGTTTTCTTAGCAATAATCTATAGAAATTAAAATAGAAAATTATGATTTGATAGAAAAAAGCAAATCATGTTTTCATTACAATAATGACTAAAAAATCAAGAAATAAAAGGTGTTTGGAGCATAAAGGAAGGAGGATCCACATATCCAACCCAAGCTTCCAAGTGAAGAATTATGAGAACATTGCATAATGATGAGTCTATTGAGCTAACCAATGCAAATTCTTCAACTCCCAAGCTCTGGTGGACAACTGAAATTGTAAGCAAGGTTGATAACATGAGTGTTTCCGGCGGAGCATTGAGGATGATAACGATCTCAAAATCGAATCAAATTAAGTTTGGAAATCGGAAAAACTGCTGGCAGAGATCAAATTCAGAATGTGGGGGTGGAAAATGGCATATGGTTTTCTGATGCAAAGTTGATAGATTAACTCTGCAATAGAGGCACTCAAGTGTTTAGGACCCTTTTCAAGCCTCTGCTTTTGATTTTCTCTCATTTTGTAAACGCTTCTGGGCAAAGGATACCGAAGCCTATAGTTAATACTATATGATTTTTTTCCTGATAAAAAAAAAAAAATAAGTGTATATTAATGTGGTTATAGACGTATACACTTCGAATAAATTTTGAAACAAAAAATTATGTAAAGTAAATGTCAAAAATGCAAAGGAGGCAAAGGAGAAGGAAGCGATTAATTTTTTGAATAAACAAAGTGTATATCCCACATAGGTATCCAAGTAGATGGAGCATGGAAGTAGCGTGTGGATAAATGGAAGAAATAAAATCAAATCCCATACTTACCTGGACGGGGTCGATGGTTGATCTAGAAGGCTCATGGCCTAGGTTTGTAACCTCCATTGCACTTAGGAGGGTGCTTGCCTAAAGTCGACCCAAGTGGTCGAACTTATGTCATAATTTGTGGTAGAGGGGGTTTGCGTGCGCGCAGCCCCTGCCTAATTCAATGCAAATTTATAGGGATATTTGAATTCAATGCAAATTTATAGGGATATTTGATTTGTTGAAACTGTTGATGTATCTAATTCAATGCAATTCAGACTGCCACAGTGGCATTTCCAACGCCAGCTTAAGAAAAAATTGGTCACGGAATAAATTTGAGACAAAAACGAAAGATTATGTATTTAAAAGTAGAAAAATAAAATTAAGTGCAAAAATCAATTTCGTGTAAACGTTATGGATTTACAGACAATTACCCATTTATTAAATAAGTATCATTTTTTATTTTTACATCTAAATATTTATGTTAGGTATTGGATTATAAATACGGATAAGTGAAATGATGAGTATAACTTTCTAATATTGAATCAAAATACATTTCACAAATTTTTGAAAAAAATATTTTATTATACTAAATTTCATAAGCAAGGTAATGAAGTTGAAAATCAAATAACAAAAAAAAATTCACATAATCAAGCGAACACATTTTTTTTGGGTCAGCCCTATAGGGTTTCGGATCGATCCTATCGAGTGTCGGACTATTTGGTTACGGGGCTAATCGAGTTATAATTTTCATCGATTGAAAATTTTCAACCCTAATCCTCTTAGTGTAGCGAGTTAATTGAGTCAGCTCATATATTTCGAGCTGAATTGACATCTCTACTTACAAATAAATAAACATTCAATTAAAAAGTAGATTAGTGCCAAAATTTTCGTTAAAGCAAATAGTGAAAGAAAATCCAGGCAGTCATTAATTAAAATAATGAAGAAGACAGAGCAAACACCTTTTACTCTTAGGATGAGTCCCACATCGCAGACAAACCCAAACAAAATGCTACGCCAATATTAATAAATATGGAAAATTTGCGAAGTGTTAAAATACGCAGCTGCGCGTTGAGCACATAGCGAACTATTCTTTCGCCTTTTACTAAAGAAGACCGTGTGCTCGTCGCAATTCAAGCAGCATACGCCACTTTTTGAAGGGTGTTTTCGTTTTGGAAAACCCCAACAAATTAAGTCAATTTTTATTGTATTATTGGAAAACCCCAACAAATTAAGTCAATTTTTATTGTATACATAATCTTAATCAGCTGTTTGAGGATGTTCTTCGTTTCACTCAACTATTTGAATAACTATTTGAATCAATTTATATGATTTCTGGAGGGTGTTTCCTTCGTTGAAAAACTTAACAATTTTGAGTCAAACTGATTATTGATACTCCTTCTGTCCCTAAAATAACTTCCTCTTTTTCCATTTTGGGACGTCCCCCAAATAACTTCCTCTTTCTTTCCTTTCATTTTTGGAAACCTACCCCACCACTAATAATACTTTATTTATTCTTACTTTTCACCACTCTCAATACTAATTATAACACTTTTCACAATTTCCAATAATAATTATATCACTTTTTCTCCATTATCAATACACTTTACAACTTTTTATTAAAACCCGTGCCGTCCCCAAAGAGGAAGCCATTTCAGGGACGGAGGGAGTATTTTCTATTCTAAATATTGACAATATTTTCATTTTGTGTCAGTTATTTACTTTATTTTGATGATAAAATTAATAACACGATTGAACAATCATTGATGTTGATAACTTTTAAAGATTAAGATATTAACGAAAACAAGACTATGAAAAATTGGAATAGAAAATGATAACCCAATTTTATAATCTGTGTTGGTTGTATTGCAAATACATTTTAGATGAACAAAATTTCAACTAAAATAATACTCCATCCATACTCATAAAATGTATCCAATTTGTCATTTTTGTCCGTACTCATAAAATGTATTCAATATATTTTTAGTAAATTTTCCACTACAATAAAGTAGGACACTTACTCCACTCACAACACATTCATCTACTTTATTAAAACTCGTGTTATTTACAAATAATTACTTTTTATAAGGATGAAGGGAGTATTATTTTTTCTTCTGTCTCTCCCTTTTCGGCGGAGCATTGAAGATGATAACCCCTCATGTGTACTCTATAAATCAAACTGAATCCAAAATGATCGCAAAATTGAATCAAATTCTGTAATTTGATTCGGTTTATCGGTTTCAGTTCAATTTACTCTCCCCTATCATCTCAACTAACCGGCAAATAAGTGAAAAATTTCAATAAAAAAGGAAAAAGAAAAAAAATCACTATAGAAACTAGCGAGTTAGACTGTGCATATTAAAATCATTATAGACATGTTCACTTTAGAGAAATTTGAACCAAAAAATTATGAAAAGTAAATGTCACATTTCCAACAAACGCAAGTTTAAATTGAATTTTTGGTATTGAGTAAGAACCAAAGAAGTGAATAATAAACATGAAGTGAGGGAAGAAGTTCTTAGGGATAACAAGTAACCAACTTTTGTGAAAAAAGTTTAGTATATATCTCCCACATAGACATCCAAGTGGAAGGAGCATGGAAGTAGTGGTTTGCAATCTCCATTGCACTTAGGAAAGATGCTTGCCTAAAGTCAACTAAGTGGTCGAGCTTACGTCATAATTTGTGATTGTGGAGAATTGTGTTCACGTTGTATCTACCAAATTTATTGCAATTTTATAAAAGTATGAAAAAAAAAATTATGAACCGAAAACATGCATTTTGTTAATGGAGTTAATTGTCTATAAAATATGTGAACTATATCTAAATCATTTATGTTTAGTCAAAACTATTTTCTTTGCTAATAAATATATGAACTTTTAATTTTTTAAAATCAACCCCAATTAGAATTCTGTCACATTTAGTCTTACATGAAAACCGAAATTAACAACGTGACATTTTGTAAACTAGCTAGTTTTATGACGCGGACGGAGGGAGTATCATCTCTTTTCGACTTTCTCTCTCTAACTAAAATTTCTCTTTCTAGCTTATAAGCTCAATTATCCAAACACTTTGACAACTTATAAAATCTTAAGAAACTACATTTTATAAGGTCTTGAAACATCTTATAAGCTCCAAGAGCTTATAAACTCCAAATACTTATAAGTTATAAGTTCTTTAAAATAAGCTTAGCCAAGCACTATATTAATATAAATATTTTTAAGATTACATGTTTAATAAAATTGAACTAAAGCATTACATAGCGAAGCCAACATATTGGATTTCAGGAGTCGATCAAAATAAATCGCTGATGCAACTTAGAAAGAGAAATGGAAGAAGTATACACTTGTAAAACGATAAGATTTTCTTTTTAAAAGAACTAGGGGTGTGATGTTAATAATATATGGTTTTTAATATCCTTCTTGCAGTATACCACTTTAGAGTTCAAATGAAAAGTTGATTATTATTAAAAATATAGTTTCCAACTTAGAAAGATAAACTTGATTCGAAATTGTCAAATGCCAACTTTTAATTGAAGCAAATAGTGAAAAAATCGAAGCATTCATTAAATTATGGAGAAGGCAGCAAAGACCTTTTTCTCGAAGAGAATCCCACCCACATCGCCCAGAGACCAAAGAATGCTACGGAAGGGTTTATAAATACTGCAGATTTGCGAATTCTAAAACACGCAGCTGCGCAATGGGCACATAGCGAACTATTCTTTCGCCTTTTACTAAAGAATACCGTGTTCTCATTGCAATTCAAGCACCATACATCACTTTTTGGGAGTATTTTCTTTATTGGAAAACCCTAACAATTCGAATCAATTTTTGTGTGGTTAATATTACTTATTTTAATTTCAACTTTTGAAGTTTACCATTTATGTTTGATCTTTTCAATATTAAATCATTGATTTAAACTTTTCCGTCATCATTGTGTTAAATAAATCATCGTTTTCTTCTTTTCTCATATTTTATTTTATTTTCAAATTGCAATTGCAACATTGACCATGATTCAAGATACATTTGAAGAATGAAAAATTCGTAATGTACAATGTCAGTACAAAACAAATAGAAGTGGTTGCATATATAAAATTCGTAAAGTACAATGTCAATACAAAACAAATAGAAGAAGTGGTTGCATATATAGATAGGAGTAGTGATTTTCGGACACTGCAGTGTCCGGACACTGCATGAAAAACCGGTTTTTTTAAAATTTTTTGATTGAGCCGATTTTTTGCTAATTTATGGTTTTACTAAAATATCCTTTCCTTAAATTTCTCAACTACTTTTAACCTTTTCCTAAATATATTTTATTTACATTTTTATTTTCTGTAAATTTCGTTCTTTTTTTTTTGCCATTTTTTTTTCGAAAAATATTTTTTATTTTTAAATTGTTTTTTTTATTTTTTTTTATCGTTTTTTTATTTTTCTTTTAAAATATTCTTTCCATAAGTTTCTCAACTACTTTTAATCTTTTCCTAAATATATTTTATTTACATTTTTATTTTACCTAAATTTCATTTTTTTTTTGCCATTTTTTTTCGAAAAATATATTTTATTTTTAAATTGTTTTTTTATTTTTTTATCATTTTATTAATTTTCTTTTAAAATATTATTTCCTTAAATTTCTCAACTACTTTTAAAATTTATATTTTTTTCGAAATTAATATTTTAGTTGTTTTAAGAGTAAATTTTTATTTTTTTCCAAAATTATGTTTTATTAATTTGTTTCCAGATTTATTATTATTATTATTATTATTATTATTATTATTATTATTATTATTATTATTATTATTATTATTATTATTTATTTTTCGAAATTAAATATTTTTTTCGAAATTTATTTTTTTCCGAAATTAATATTTTAGTTGTTTTAAGAGTAAATTATTTTTTTTTTCCAAAATTATGTTTTATTAATTTGTTTCCAGATATTTTTATTATTATTATTTATTTTTCGAATTTTTTTTTTGAAATTTATTTTTTTCCGAAATTAATATTTTAGTTGTTTTAAGAGTAATTTTTTTTTTTTTTCCAAAATTATGTTTTATTAATTTGTTTCCAAATATTTAGGGATTCTCTTAAAAATAATCATAGATTTGTTTCCAGATATTTTTATTATTATTAATATTTATTTTTCGAAATTACATTTTTTTTAAATTAATATTTTAGTTGTGTTAAGAGTAAATTGTTTTTTTTTTCCAAAATTATGTTTTATTAATTTGTTTCCACATATTTAGAGATTATACTAAAATAATCCTAGATTTTCATTCTCCAAAGATTAATCCTATATTTGATTCCAGTAATTTAGATATTCTCCTAAAATAATCCTAGATTTATTTCCACATATAATTTATTTTGCGAATGTTATGTTAATTTTTTTATTTTTACTAATTTAGAGATTCCTTTCAAAATAATTCTAGATTTGTTTTCATTTATGTATTTTATTCGAATATTTTTTTAAAAATAACATATTGAAGATGATTTTTTTAAAAAAAAAACGAAATACAATAACAAAAAAATAAAATTGGAAGAAATTGTTTTTTTAAAAAAACCGAAATAAAAGCAAAAGTTGCGAAATTTATGTTAATTATTTTTATTATTACTAATTTTAAAGACTCCCTTCAAAATAATCCTATATTTGTTTTCATTTATATATTGTCTTTGATTTTTTGTTTTTTTAAAGAACATCTGGAAGATTATTTTTTTAAAAAATGAAATATAATAAAAAAAGAACATTTGGAAGAAGATTTAAAAAAAAAAAAACCGAAATAAAAAGAAAAAGGTGTGTTTGCGGGATTTTAACCTGAGACCTCAATAATATATGAGTAATACTTTGTCACCTTGTCCAGTAGTGACAAACGCATTAGTTATGCGTTAGAAATAAATTAAAATGAATCATACTATGGGGCATCGATTGAAAAATTAAATAATATATACTTAGATTAAATATATTATAATAATTGAAATAATACGAATAAAGTTTACTTAATTAATTGAAATAAATTAATGAACTTGAACAAAAGAAATTGTGAATACGTTGGGATATTGGTCGGAAAAGTATATAACATATCATTGAAGATAATGCATTGTAATATAGTATTGATGTCGATTTGATAATAAGATAATGAACTACTATAGTGTAAATAATGATGTCGAAATAATTATACTAAATGAAATAATGTTGAACTAATTGATTGAATGAAATTAGTGAAGTCAATAACTATATGACATATATATGAAGACAATGTATTATATTTTAGTATTAAACGCGATATAATTATAAGAAATAATTATACTCAACGTTCATCAATTTGAATTTATTAATTCAAATAAATTAGTGAAGTGGATAAAAATAAAAAATAAAACAATTAATCATACGATGGGATTTTGATCGGAAAGTATGTAACATATACTTTATTTGATTATATTATAATAAAGTACTGTAATAGATATCACAATAACTAAATAAATCACTATTGTGTGATTAATGAAGTCGAAATAAGTGTATTCATGAAATAAAGTTGAATTATTTAGTGAATTTGAAAAAAAAATGAAATAAATTGAATTGTATAAGATATATATGTAATGAAGGAAATTTTATTAAAAATGAAAGAATATATATGTTGGCCAATTAAATGAAGACATATAATATTAAATATATTATAAATGAAGGAATACGTATGTGGGCAATATAAATGATGGAAATTATAAAATTAAATATTATATAAATGAAGGAATATTTATATTGTATAAACAATTGAAGTTGTTTTGCCAAAAATAAAATTGCCTATAATATATTATATTTTAAGTAATGTATATTTTGTCAAAACAATTGAATATGTTTTAGCCTAAAAAACATAAAATTGCATAAAATATATTATAAATGAATAAATATATTACTCAATGGAATTACGTTGTGTAATTAAAAATCTTACTTAAACAAAATGAATCATACGATGAGACATCGCTCGGGAAACTATATAACATATACTTGAAGAAAATGTATCATAATATAGTATTGATGTCAATTTGATAATAAGAAAATGAACTACTATAGTTTAAATAATGATGTCGAAATAATTATACTCAATGAAATAAAGTTGAACTAATTGATTAAACTAAATTAGTTACATTTTTTAAAATAAAATGAATCATATGATGGGAAATAGATCGAAAAAATAAATATATGATGGCATTTTGCAATGTATTGAAATTAATTATTGAATTTGGAAAAAATAAAAAAATTTATACGATTGGATTTCGCTTGCAAGACCATTTAACATATACTCCCTCCGTCCCACGAATCTTGACACGTTTTTCTTTTTGGGCTGTCTCACGAATCTTGACACGTTTCCTTTTATTTTATCAATTTTATACTTTATTAATTACACATTTAAAACACTAATCGACAATATAGTTAAATTATATTAACAACTAATATTTTTATAATCAACATAAGAATTAAATTGAATGTATGAAAAAGCTAAAATGAGCTAAAATAAACATAAGTACACGACATTAGAAGGTAAGTTAATTTCCAACCATGACTTATTGCGGCTGCCACCGCCGGGCAAGGTGGCAAAGTATCATATACATTAGACGAAGGTTAGAGGTTCGATTCCCCCTTTTCCCTTAGAGGGGGCGATTTTTTTTATGGCAACAAATCGCTAATTTTTTTTTAAAAAAAACCGAACAGGCATTTTCACAAACACATGGTGTGAAATATATATGATTATTTTTAAGAGAATCCCTAAATATTTGGAAACAAATTAATAAAACATAATATTGGAAAAAAAATAATTTACTCTTAAAACAACTAAAATACTAAATTCCCAAAAAAATATTTAATTTCGAAAAATAATAATAATAATAATAATAATAATAATAATAATAATAATAATAATAAAAAAATCTGGAAACAAATTAATAAAACATAATTTTGGAAAAAAATAAAAATTTACTCTTAAAACAACTAAAATATTAATTTCGAAAAAAATATAAATTTTAAAAGTAGTTAAGAAATTTAAGGAAACAATGTTTTAAAAGAAAAATAATAAAATGATAAAAAAATAAAAAAAAAACAATTTAAAAATAAAATATATTTTTCGAAAAAAAATGGCAAAAAAAAATGAAATTTAGGTAAAATAAAAATGTAAATAAAATATATTTAGGAAAAGATTAAAAGTAGTTGAGAAATTTAAGGAAAGAATATTTTAAAAGAGAAATAAAAAAATGATAAAAAAATAAAAAAACAATTTTAAAATAAAAATAAAAATCGAAAAAAAATGGCAAAAAAAAAATGAAATTTAGGTAAAATAAAAATGTAAATAAAATATATTTAGGAAAAGATTAAAAGTAGTTGAGAAATTTAAGGAAATAATATTTTAAAAGAAAAATAAAAAACAATTTAAAAATAAAAATAAAATTCGAAAAAAAAATGGCAAAAAAAACGAAATTTACAGAAAATAAAAATGTAAATAAAATATATTTAGGAAAAGATTAAAAGTAGTTGAGAAATTTAAGGAAAGGATATTTTAGTAAAATCATAAATTAGCAAAAAACCGGCTCAATCAAAAAACCTTAAAAAAACCGGTTTTTCATGCAGTGTCCGGACACTGCAGTGTCCGAAAATCTTTATTGTATAGATAGATAGATTAAACTAGGCATTATACAAAAGTGTTGTAAAATTGGACAAATTGGCGAGAAAATTGGTTGATATGTTCAATTAGACAAAAAAAAAAAAAAACACACACACACACACACGCTCAAATTACTGCTATTTGGATCAACAGAGTCGAGTCCACTCAGATCTGAAAGAGGTGGTCTTGGGTATACCCGCGTGTACCGTACAACTGAGTTGCACCTTCACTTAGATTTTGATTTGTACCATAATTTGAACTCATATCCTGATCTAAACCATATAAATAATACTACATCTGTCCGCGATATCGTTTCCACATTGTGGACGACGCGAGTTTTAAGAAAAGTGGTGGATAATATAGTAATGGATATTGTAGTGAGTGGAGTTTGGGCCCCACCATAAAAGTGAAAATATAAGGTAAGAGAATAAAGTATTATGTGGACCCTATAACTATGGAAGTGGAAACGATATCGTGGACGAACCGCAATGGTAAATGTGAAAACGATATCACGGACAGAGGGAGTACTATTTTGGGTACGGATCAACCCGGTTGTACGGCACACCCGAATGTACTCAAGATTTTGTGTATCTGAAATATGAGATCCGATGACAAACCAAGAAAAGATGAAGAAGCATAACTATGGAGATTACTCTGCAAAGCAGATCAATTCATATCACCGATAGAGTCAAGACTACACTTGATGGAAACCCTCTGGATTAACGTCATCAAATACCAATTCAAGTTCAAGTCATCAAATCAAATCCAAGGAGATCAAGAAGGCGAACTTCCCTCCAAAAATTTCAAGAAACATATCAAATTCAAGTTCAAGTCATCAAGTCAAATCTAAGGAGATCAAGAAGACGTATTTCCCTCCAAAAGCTGGTGAATCATGATTGAACGGATGGTATTTTAATTGGTGAAATATGGTTGGATTATGGATTTTACCTAGTGTAGATTGTGGAAGTTGAGATAATAAAGTCGAATTGTTGATAGAAGAGTAAACTTGCTGTTGTATTAGAGAGCACGTAGTTATACATAGCAGGAGTGCATGGGGTATTTATAGAGTACATTTGGGGGGTAGAATAGTAATTTCATCCTAGAAGTCATGCTCCCCGCGTGGTCAGGGGTACGATGGTAATTTCGTCTGTCTTTGCTCATTCCTCTGTACATGAACGATTCCTCTGCTCTGGCCCTCCCCGGGTGAAGCGGTCACAATTTACCGTTGACTATCCTGTGAGTAAGTCATCCCTCTGACTTCAGCGATTCCTCTGACCGAGCCCGTTCCTCTGACCCGAGCCCACCGAGCGATGCCTCTGTCCCAGTTCATTTCTCTACTCTGCATACATTACTCCTCATCAGATCTCAAGTAGCATTTGAAGAGGATAATCAGAAGATCAAGTGGAGATTCGCAACCCGCAACAAATTCATCTCTATCCATATATTTTGGATTTGTACACATTTTTGTATTTCATTAAATTGAATACATTTAAAATTTGTGTTTATAGGAAGATCTTTTTAAAAGCAGTTTATAGTAAGACATTGAAACAAGTATATTTTCTAAATAAATCGTGTGTTACAACGTGGACTTCCGACTATTTATAGATTATATAACATAAGGGGAATTCTAGTAATTCCCGCTCTGATTACGGGAGGGTAATTCCGTCATTTTTAGTTTCTTCTTTCTTTATGCTCAAGGGTAGAATCGTCTTATCGACTTTAAGGCATCTTCCACGTCAGCCGATAAGTTGAGGGTTAGAGGTAACAGTTCCTGCAAAAAGGTGGAAAGGGACTGCCTACCATTCGGTTACACAACCATCTCCTAGGTGCGCTCTTTTGCAGGCGCAAAAGTACACTTCGTCCTTATTCTTTAGATCTGCCGCCCCTCGAGATCTTTTTCTCTCTTCTCTGCAACTGATGGTCCTTCGCCAGAGGCTCGAACATGCTCCTCCTTTGACTATGAAAATACTCATCCTCTGTTGATTGTCACCTTTATTCTGTTCTTTGACTTGAATTACTCTCGCCTGGTCAGCTCAGCTCTGCAGAGTTGCCGTTAGTCCTCATTTTCTCCTCCGAAGATGATTTCCCTTGTTCATTAATTCCAGTAGTTGGACTACCTTCATCTTGAAAATACGGAGGTTTAAATACCATCCTCATCACATAGTTATTTATTTTTTGAAATTATGAATCCTTTTTTCGTTTGAATGAACATACATGGATACGAAATGAAAAATTTATACAACTATAATTTTACTTTTTAAAGCATATTAATATAAAATTCTTAAATTCGTGTGAAAATTGAAAGGGACAAACAAAATTAATAATTGTCGCTTCAAAAAAACAAAATTACGAAGTTATGTGAGAATCCTTAAGAAAAATGACGACCAATCCTTTTCTCTTTAACCGATTAATTTCAATATCCAATCACAATACCACATTATTTCCCGACATTTTCAACGGCGAACCCTAAAACACAACCCCAAAACGACGCCGTGGCAATGCCTACTGGGGAAATCTGCCACCCCTCACCGCCGCCGATGCCTCCGGGTTCGGAGGGAGAGGAGGAATGGCTGTGGGGACATATCAAAGCCGAGGCTCGTATAGACGCCGAAGCCGAGCCGGCTCTGGCCAGCTATCTCTACTCCACAATCCTCTCTCACTCCTCCTTGGAGCGCTCTCTCTCCTTCCACTTGGGCAACAAGCTCTGCTCCTCTACTCTGCTCTCCACGCTTCTCTATGACCTCTTCCTCAACATCTTCTCCACCGACTCCTCCCTCCGCTCCGCCACGGTCGCCGACCTCCGTGCCGCCCGCTTCCGTGACCCCGCCTGTATTTCCTTCTCTCACTGCCTTCTCAATTACAAGGGATTCCTCGCTTGCCAGGTATCGATACTTTCTATATAAGCACTTAACCTGTTTGATTGTTTGTCTGGCCCTAAATTGGTTGTCAATAGCAACTTCCAGCTGATAGGAATCGCCTTACTTGATTTCTTTGCTTAAAGATATTGAGTTGTGAGATTTGAAAGTTTGGTCTTGGTTAGTTACTGGATAATTTGTGGTGCTTTTGCAATGCATTAATGTCTAATTTTTGCTCTTTTATTTTTTTCCTTCCCCTAATTTATTTGAAGCTTATCCTGTTAGCTAAGTGGATAATAGTCGATGAGGCCTTTGCAAAGGTGGAGATATTTCAATGAGTGCTTGTGGGTAATGATTTTCCAATATGTGATGTGTGTTGTTTGAGTTTTCACTGAATTGGTGATCTTTGCGATTCTCATTGTGATTCGTACCTGATAAAACTAAATATAAAAGTCGATGGTAATCAGGGCATTTAGTTTGAAGTTTCAGTCTGTAGGCCTTGCAGTTGAGAAATATTGAATTGCTGAAGGTGTCCAAAATATATGTTCTGATCTCATGATTTTCATGAGCCCGTACTGTACTTCAGTGTTCGCCTTTGGTCCTTTAAGACCTTGTTCAGTGGCGTTCTAGTGCTGCTAGCCTGCTACACTAGTTATGATGGTTTCCATTAGTTCTGATGCATGTTTCCTTAGAGAAGTGGTAGTATTAGGATTTCATCCCTCAGTATCGAGCAAAGAGTCACTCTGCTTGCTATTACTGTGGACGATGTGAAATCCTTCCTTTTGTATAATATCTGAAATTTGAAAGAAATCTGCTTGATTGTACTCTGTTTCTGTGTTTGAGTAAGATTTGAACGGTTTGATCATCCAATTTTTCTTGTTCTTTGCATGTAATATCTTTCTAGTCTATGCTTTTGCCCTTGTAGTAATTGATTCTGAGCTTTCTTCTCTTTGGAAACCCTCTTGGACAACAATTTGGAAGAGAAATGAACTTGGGTGTCATGTAGCTTGGCACTTGGGTCAATATGCTGGACGAAAACACGTTGTTTGATCTTCTACTTTCTCCATAGGCATTCTATTCATCTCTCAAGTTTATTTCGTTGGGCTTTCTAGTAATTGACTCTGACCTTCAATAGATCTTTTTGAACACCTTTTGGACATTTAGATAATTAGTATATTATGCTGTTATTGGAAGCTAATTGATTGGTTTAAAAAATTTAAACCAAGCCATCTTTTTCAAACCATAAAGCAAACTAAACCACATAAATACAGTTTGGTCAGGTTTGATTTACGGTTTAAACCAAATTGTGTCCATCATTGTTCACTCCTATGAATGTTTGGAACTTTGGAATATATATATGCATGTATAATTATGGACAACACTTTGAAGTATCATATAAACAGTGTATTAGTATGCTCGCGTCTGCTCTGTGGATAGAGTTCTGTGTATGTAATCATGTGTTGCATGAGTTTGATATACTATTTTATTATTTGACCATTTTGTCATGAGTTTTTTAAATTTGATTACTGAAAGTATCATGAAAGAATTTGAATGAATAACTGGGGATGGCAAACTTGAATGACGAAATACTTTCCAATGATGGATTATATGAATTAGGGGAGTTGGTTATAATTTGTATTAGATAATTCTGTAAACATTAGATCCATGAGCTTTTCTTCTCATGTAAATTGACCTCAATTCTCTGGTACGCAATTCTCAAATGGGTTGGAAAACATTCGGTACTTCCACGCAAAGCAAAGGATCATCTGGAGGCTTTCAGAAATTTGGGGGAAAAGGAGGACACTTCTTTCTTGAATACTATCTGGCTCTGTTTTGTCTGGTGCGTGTGGAAGTGGAGAAACGTTTGCAAGTTTCAGCAGGAAGAATGGAAGGCTGAAAGAGTTCTGGCAGAAATCAAAACAAGAACGTGGGGGTGGGCCTCGGCTTTTTCCAAGCAGCCGAACTCAAGGGACTTCAGGAGTTGGTTTTCAGATGCGAAAATCTAGTTTTCTTGCCTTTCTCATCTGTCCTCTTGTTTCTTTGTTTTGGTGGTGAGGGACACCTTCTCTCTCCTTTGGTGGAGTGAGTTGCTGTACGTGTTTTCGGTTTTGGGCATCTCTGGTGCCGGCTCCTTTTTCGTTTTTATAATATTGCTTTTTTCCCGATCAAAAAAAAGATCCATGAGCTTTTCTGAAGATGTGCTCAAATAACTTATCTGAAGTGGTTATATTTGTGCATTCAGGCTCACCGAGTGGCTCACAAGCTATGGACTCAATCTCGAAAGCCTCTAGCACTTGCACTTCAAGCTCGAATTTCAGATGTCTTTGCTGTTGATATCCACCCGGGTGCAAAAGTTGGAAAAGGCATCCTATTTGATCATGCAACGGGAGTTGTAGTAGGCGAGACTGCTGTAATTGGAAACAATGTTTCCATCCTCCACCATGTAACATTAGGAGGAACTGGCAAGTCGAGTGGGGACCGACACCCTAAGATTGGCGATGGAGTCCTGATTGGTGCTGGGGCGACTATACTAGGGAATGTGAAAATCGGGGAGGGGGCAAAGATTGGCGCAGGGTCAGTGGTGTTGATAGATGTGCCGCCAAGAACAACAGCGGTGGGTAATCCAGCCCGATTAGTTGGTGGCAAGGAACAGCCAACGAAGCACGAGGAGATCCCTGGGGAGTCGATGGATCATACATCGTTTATGTCTGAGTGGTCAGACTATATAATATGATTCCAACCAGTAATATTTAGGATGATTAGCTTGATAGATGGCTGAGAGGACTGTTACAAGGTAACTGCATATCTTAGTAATGAGCCCTCATTGTTTGTTTCTGTTATATTTAATTTGATTATGGTATGAGTTGGAATAAATGAGAGGGGGTGTGAAGCCGCATTGCTCATTTACCTCACAACAAGCTGTTGATTGTACATACTACGTAGTACAAAATTACAGATCATTTTAGCCCATATATTTGTTAAGTTTACTGTCTACATGTTTAGTGATCTTGCACTATCCTTAGTTATTTGTCATATAAAAAGCCTTTCGTACATTTTGTTTATTTATTACGTCGTCTCTAATGTTGCATGATCAATGATTAAAGGGTATTTATTGAGTTTCCATTGCTATAAAGAATGTGTATTGAGATTTTGTACAAATTCCCTCTGTACTAACCTAGAAAGCAAGAAATTTTATTATTTGTATAAAAAAGAGAAATAAAGTGAATATGTAAAGTTCCTAAGGGGACACCAAGCGGTGCGACCTCCTGTGTGTGAACAGTGAGGTCCCGGGTTCAAACCCCACTGCTTCCCCTCCCCAACTCCCCCAAGTCAAAAAAGAAAAAAAAAGTGAATATGTAAATGTTTGAACTGAACCGGACCAAACGAAGGTGTCATTTGACTAAGGTTTAGAATTAAATTCTTGTAAAATCCAGTGTTGATGCATGTATTTGCTTTTCAACCAAAGAAAATGACTCATGGAGATCTGGATGCCAAAAGTAATACTTTTTGTATGTTGTAATGGAAGACACCAATTTAGATATCTCACAATTTTTACGGACGGGAACAATGATCCATTAATTCTTTAGGAAAATGTAAAATTGGACAAATAAAAATGATAATATACTAATCATTTTTGTAATCCATTGTAAAGAAGGAAATTTTATCCGGTTTCGACAAGGCCAAAGCTGAATGGAGCTTTAGAATGCAACATGCAACGTTAATTTATGAGCATTCAAGAATCGCTATGATCTAATTGCTTTAAAAAAAGAATATATGGGTATATGATGTAACAAAAATAGAGCTACGTCTAATGGATTAATCTACAAAAGCGTGTGAGTGTGATTGTATTCTCCTTAACTTAAGCCTTCCCTTTTGGTTTAAATTCGGTGGGAGGCATAAAGAAATCTGGTTTCAATCCGTAGACGTTGAAATCCACCTCTTCAAGCTTCCACGTCTCCTGCATCTCTCGTTTGTGGTTTGCAGACTCCTCCCCGTATCTGAAAACGGTGAAGAAGGTCTTGCCGCCGTGGGCGATGTTGACGCCTTCGACGAGCTTGTATTCCTCGATGACAGACTCAGTGCTGGTTTCCCAGAAAACGTCTCCGTCTTCCTTGCAGGTCTTGACAGAGAGCAGCCGGGAATCCTCGAGCTTAACGAGGAGGCCCGATCGCTGGCTGAAGTAGCCCCAGATGGTGTGGTGGATGATCTCGTGCTTGGGCCCGCTCTGCGCCTCCAGCGTGCTCTGGTTGGTGTCGATCTTGAGAATGAAGCAATCCTCGTCGTTGATGATCTTCTCGCCGATGCAGACGGCGTCGATGAAGAGATTGGCGGCGGCGCGGGGGTCGAGGCCCTGGAGGAAGCGGCGGAGGAGGCGGGGCGGGCCCTTGGAGATGGGCCTGTGCTGGTTGGAGGACTGGCGCCAGGAGAGGGCGCCGTTGCTGCCGGAGATGACCTTGGAGCCGGAGATGAGCATCTCGAGGCACCACTTGTCGGGATTCTTCTGCCAGAGGACGAAGCCGCCGGCCTGCTCGTTGCTCTTGGTCTTGACGGACTCGTCGCCCTGGTGGAACTCCGACGCGCTGATCTTCACCTGCCCCACCACGCACATGCTGCTCAGGGCGTTCAGCGCCGCCTGCCCGCCCATCGCCGCTATGTACTGCTGCACGATGTACTTGGCAGTCGACGCCTCCTGCATGCACCCATCACATTAGCTACAAGACTACATTCTACATCATCATTAGAAGAAGAAGAAAGAAGACGACTGACAATGGAAGCGTGCTTGACGGCGCGCTCGATGGAGCGGTCCACCTGGATCTGGAAGGGGAGGATGGGGCAGCCCACGATGCTGAGGATGAAGCTCATCTCGTTGTAGCGCCCCACGATGAGCGGCGACGACCACTTGTCCGCCGTCTGGGCCTTCATCCAGGCGGCCATGGCCTGCCACCGCTGCGCCCCGTTGCTGCCCAGCGTCGCGAACATCTCCTCCGGGATCGGCACCTCCAGCACCGTCTCCAGCGTGTCCTCCCGCTCGAAATTCGGGCACATCTTCCTCATCACCAATTTCTGTTTGTTTTTCGACGTCATTTTTCTCACCACTATCTCTTCTCATCAATCTCAAGATGATGATGATCAACAAAATCTATTGCAATGCGATGCGATGATGAACAGGAACCAGTTTTTCCTTTTCTTTCTTCTTTTGTTTTTTAATTTGTTTGTTTGTTTGAAAGGAGTTTAGGTGGGCTGGCGTGGTCGTCGGAGTCGTGTGGGCACGATCAAATGTATATTTATTTTCACTTGGATTCATTTCTGATTTCTCGAATGTTATTCGATATAAGTTTAATTTGTGTTTCGAAAAATTTGAACATCTTTCCCTAAAAAAAAAAAGAAAAATTTGAACATCTATATGTGTGCCCTACAGCTTTTGAAATGAGAAAATTTTATAAAAACACTATTAACAAGGACCGAATTGTATGTGATACTTGTGGTTCCATTCTTGATCCAATAATTATTTTAACTAGAATACATTTTTTGTTGTGATTCTATTCACCGTCCATATTTTTCTTTCTATAACCCACACATTAATTAACGAAAAAGTTAATGTATTTAATAAATCCGTTTAAAAATAGTAATGGTAAAGAATGTGAAACTAAAAAATATTTAATAAAATAAAAATAAATAACATTTCATAATCAATTTATTTTATACGATAAGTATAAGAGTTAATAATAACCGCTTTCTTTATAAATGATCGAAGGAGAATACATAATAAAGTGAGAATTAATGATTAGCCTAGTACATTTAAGACTCGTTTGATACGGGTGATTGAGGTGTATAATATATCAATGACATCCTAATATTTTATTTTGTAAAAAATAAACAAAACATACAGTCCTTTATAAATTAATCCCACAATATTATTATTAACTTTATATAATATTAATACATCATATTTAACACCATATTATATTTTACAGATTTTTTAATGTATTTTATCAAACATGATATATAGTATTCCCTTAGTTCCATTACAATTCATTACAAATTTTTCAGATTTCATAATAGGATGTCTCTTTACAAATGTCTCATTTTTTTAGCAAATAATTAAGAAATTAATTAATTAATGGATCCATCACTTACTCTCTCTATACCTATTTTTATAAATTTAAAATTTTTTTTCTCCATCAACTCACTTTATCTATTAATTATATATTTTTTAATTTTTGTGTTAAAAAATAATAAGACATTTATAATAAAATAGAAGGACTAAAAGATATTCAATTAAATTTATCAGAATTTATCCCATACCGTGTATTAAACGAGAATAAATAAATTGAACGGCTCATATTATTACTATTGTGTTGCATGCGTTCTTTAAAAAAAGGTCAAGTTTGTAATTTGCTTTTGGGGTTATGGCAAAAAAATACACAAATTTTGAAAAAAATTGTAATTTTCACCTGACTTTCAATTAATCCAAAAAATACATGAATTTATATTTTTGTTGGAATTTTCACCTAAGTTTGACTTTCAACGAAATTAGAACTTAATTGACAGTCGAAATTAAATCAAATATATTAATTTTTCCCTTCTTAGACCTTCGAGCTTTTAAATACTCCTCATCATCCGAAATTGGACCAACATTAGGTAAATTTTCGACTACCAACTAAGCTCTAATTTCGCCGAAAGTCAATTTTAAGTGAAAATTGCAATAAAAATAAAAATTTATTTATTTTTTTGCTTAATTGAAAATTCATGTGAAAATTATAATTTTTTCCAAAGTTGGTGTCTTTTTTTACTATAATTCCTTTGCTTTTTACCAAAATCGAATTTTCTTCTCAAGTACAACTTTGACTCGCCTTTCTTTTGATTCTGGAGCTACTCCCAAAGATGCAAAGGCGACGCGAGTTCATAAATTCTGCTATTCTTCAACTATTAAACCTATGAATGCCGCAAAATCCCCAAGTTTTGGTAACGATGCTTTTGCTTCTCGGAATTCGAAGGCCATTCTCCTTTGCAGTTCAACGACTCCACCTCCGATGCTTCTCCACTTCACTCCCCTGTATTGCTTACACCTCTCCTTTTCTCTTGCATTTATGTAACATACATATAATAGACATGCTTACATAAATGTATATGTATCTCATACACCTATCAATGGTGGTGCTACATCGTTAACAGATGTTAAGGAGGAGGAGAAAATGAGTTGTATGGAAACAGGGGGCAAGTCTAGTTTTATTCATCCATCTGCCGTTGTTCATCCGGATGCCATATTAGGTCAGGTATTGACATGAATTTCCCAGTACTGATAAAGGATTGTAGCCAAGCTCTTTATTGTAACATGTGTTGTGAAATTAATGTGAATATAATTCTCGGCTGCAATACCCGCTGCAAATTGAGTCAATAAATGAAAATGAGATAACTTTATTACTTGTGCGCAAGATGAAGCTTGCAAATCTTTGTAATAAACTGAGTTGTCGAAGAATCGATCAGGTTTTACAACAGACCTTCTCTGAGGAATTAGGTAATTGGAAATAAAATCGTGGAGCTTTTCTCTGCAAGGGGGTTATTGGCAAACAATTCCTCAAAAAGCCATTGATAAGGCTAGTCTTCCTTGTGCCGATGAGTTTGAAACAGAGGACATCTGATATTGAGATACTAACTTTAGGGACGATTTCAGCAACTTAGATAAGCATGTGAATGAAATTCAATCAAAATAGCTCGGTTGCCAGCCATCAGTATTTATCCTATCAAAAAGAGAAAAATCAAGAGAAGATATGGGTCATGATTTTTTTATTTATGAAGTTGGCTTGTAGTAATTGATTTGGCCAAATGACTTATTTAATATTTTTAACTATTGAACTGATATTAAGGCCCTCTATACCTGTTTTAGTGAGTGGATCTTACCATTGGCAGTTGCAACAGAGGTTGAGTTTTTTGCTTGTAGTGTCTGGTGTGATTCCTAATGACTGAATTTGGTTAATTGCATATTGATGTTTTGATGTTTCCAAGAGATGGGTTAGCTATTAAGCATCTATGACTCATTACGTACATTTAACTGCTAAGCATCTCTGCATAACAAGCTTCAAGTTATAGAAGGTAAATGGGGAGGAGGAAGTGCTGTTTCTCAAGTAAAGTTATGTCATGCTCACATGCCACTACAAATATGGATTTGTAATAGTATAATCTAAGCATCCACTCTTTTGGTGACCTCTGAGACTCAACCCAGCCCCTATATATCCTTGAAAGAGGAAGAAAAGATGGGTTGATGCTCAAAAGACTTGTCCACTTATAGGCCGGCTGCTAAACATAGAAAGCTACAATGGGTATTAGGAGGAGAGATTATAGAATGATGTAGGGGAAGATGGACAGTTAAAAGAGGAGTTTGAAGTCCCATCTGTTGATTAAACGAGGCGTGATTTGGTTCCTCTGGGCTCTGGGTAATATTTCCTTCTCTCTGTATTATTCTTTTCTTTTTTAGTTGTAATAGTAGAGACTTAGACCCAGAGAAGAGTGTGCTTTACCAGAGACACGACTCTAAGTCAGGGAAAAGCACCAGCCGTTTGGTGTGCGGTACTATGCTAAATACTGTTAACTAGTTTGGTTATATTATAGGTTTCGACATTGAGACACTCATTTTCTACTATTGAAGTTATTGTGCTATTAAAAAAGATTAACTAATTTTTGAAAAATATTGTGTGTCAAGTGCTGGTATATAACTTCTGAGTATACTGAACCAGTATGGATTTAGTTTACCACTCGTAATGTGCCTATTCTGTACTGTTAAGCTCATTTTCTGAATTCTAAGATATTGTATATTGATGAAGTCTCATCTAAATGCAGGGTGTTTCTGTTGGTCCTTTTTGCACAGTTGGACCTTCTGCGAAGTTAGGGAACGGTTGTCAGTTATACCCGGGGAGCCATGTCTGTGGACATACAAAGATAGGGGATGGCTGCACTTTGATGATGTAAGATATTTTTATCTCACATATAAGACTGGTTTGAATTTGTCTTTAAAGCTGAAAATCTACCTACTGTGTCTATAGGGGCGCTGTAGTTGGTGATGATCTTCCTGGTAGTACTGTTATTGGAAATAACAATTTAATTGGGCATCATGTTGTGGTAGGCACTAAATGTCAAGATTTGAAATATAAGGTACGTTGCAAAACCATGACATTTTTCTTTGCAGCCAAGCATAGCTATAAGGAAAAGGAATAAAAAAAAGGTACTTGATAGTGTCAAAACTCTGGCTCTCACACTTTGATAAGTGTAAATAATTGTTAATGTTGATTTTGGAACTGCAAAGAAATGTGACATGCTTGATGGCGTGGTAGCAATTTCAGCATGCTCTGTATTTTTATGATTCCTAAAGAACTCGTTGATTTAGTATCAGCTATTTTACTGAGAAATGCTTAAATAGAACTGGGACTGGAATTGATAAAAAAAAAAGTAGATAGTTGTATATCCTTTCACTGTGGAATATAGTGAAGATACTAATTTTATATCAAATATGCATAGTCAAAATTAAACCATTTATTTAGCCAGGGAATGAATGTTTCCTTGAGATTGGGGACAACAATGAGATCAGAGAATATGTATCTATCCATAGATCCTCACGCCCAGATGAAAGAACAGTAAGTAACATGATTTTTTGCTCATTATTTTACATTGCTTTGGGACCTGAAGTGTATCATTAGTCAAATATCATATACCTCACAATACTTTCATCAACAGATCATCGGCTCTAACAATCTCATAATGGGATCTTGTCACATTGCACATGACTGCAAAATGGGTAACCATAACATTTTCGCAAATAACACTCTGTTGGCAGGCCATGTAAATGTGGAGGTGGAGCTCTAGTTCTACACCTCTCACTTGGATTCTTAGATTCTATTATTTCGTTGTTGTAATGACAAGGTTGTAAAATTTGTTAAATTGCAGAATTATACTCACACAGCAGGGGCCACCGTTATACATCAGTTTTGTCATATTGGTTCTTTTTCTTTCATTGGTGGTGGGTCAGTGGTAAGGACTTATGCTCAGAATATTCTTGATTTTAGTGATAATTTTCTTTTTAATGAGCAGTGAAGCATGCAATAAAATGAACTTCCTTGTTGATGTGCAGTTCTCTTATCTTCTTGTTGAATCTTGACTAAGAGGGTCTGTGGCTGAGCTCATAAGCTCTTTAAAAAAAGAGCTTATGATAATAGCACTTGACATTTCTCTTTGTACAGTGGTTGCTTATGACACATTATTTTTATAACTATATTTTGGCATTGATTTTGGAGAGCTGAAACTTAGAACGTTTGAAAATTCCGATTGTTTAATTGGCTTCCATTGAATACATGCCATGCCAGAACTGATGGTGTTTGATGATATATGATTGTTTGCTCACACCTCATTTTTATTTGATCTCTTTGACGTACCTTGAAGGTTTCTCAAGATGTACCCAAATACACAATGGTCTCTGGTGAACGAGCTGAGCTGCGTGGATTAAATCTCGAAGGCCTAAGGCGCCGTGGGTTTTCAGTTGGGGAGGTTGGTTTTCGGTCAGTTCATAATGCACTTATTGCATGTGATAGTTTAGTTATTCTCTAATGTGATTTCCATTAAGTGAATTAAATTTTATAGATCTTCATCTTCCTCCTTTCTAACTACTGTTCCCTGAAATTGTCGGATCCAGAATCAGTTTTTATCTGATCTTTAGGACTTTACGAGAAAATCCAACTAAGTTTTTGTGCACTCGATACTGATTTCCTATGTTTTATCATCGAGTATGACCATGAAAATTTGACCTGATATATCCCAGATAAAGAGCCTGAGAGCAGCTTATCGCAAAATATTTATGCCTGGTGAAGGAAGTTCTCATAGCATTGAAGACCGGCTTGTCGAATTGGTATTTCTCGAGCTCTTTGCTTATTTGTCCACCTGCTGGATTTAATCCAATGACGATTTTCCTCCTAAACGGTTTTCCCCCCTTCTCAGGAGAAGGATGATGAATTGGGTCAAGTGGCAGCCGTCTGTTTGATGGTAGAATCCATTCGGGATTCTTTTGCAGAGGATCGCCGTGGTATTTGCAAGTTTAGGTCACGGATTGGATCTTAATATTGAGTGCCGGGTAATTTCTTGTTATCTGGTATAAAACCATTTGCATCGTCATTATCACAGATATCAAGTTTTACTACATTGCCTGTTTTTATATCACAAGAATATATCTGGTTTTTGCCTTTTTGGTGCAGATATCATCAATCGAGCCATAATTTTGAAAACCTGAGGCTTTTCTTTGTATAACAGCATTTCAGTGTGTATCATCAGTCGAGACATTCAGGAAGCTTGGGCAAAACTAGTCTGAGCATGAAAATTTTGCATCCACCAAATGAATCCCCAACAAACATAATGAAAAAGGTTTGTTTTGTAGTTTTGTTGAGTGATGACTAAATATCTTTGCAATGAAATCTCGCATGTTACAAAAAACTTGTTTGTTTGATCATTTCAGGGATTTCTGTTGATTAAACGTTCACAAATTGTATTGATGAATTTGGGTGATGACATATTACAATGTGGGTATGATTAGAAAGCTATCATGGTAGTGTCTGAAATCTCATACGAATCCAAGTCGAGATTTTTCATCCATTTAACCCAACTTATGACATCATGGTATACATACAGCTCATAGTTTTATAATCAACTTTCCACTCATGCATATATTGTATGATATCGTTAGGTTGTTTGCCAAAAATAGATGGATGTCTACGCCAACCGATAATGAAATGTCAATTTGATCAATTTTATATAGTCCCAGAGTTCCTTTTAAACCAAAAAAACAAAAAACAAAAACAAAACTGTTTATTTGAGCTAAAATTTACTTATGTCTGGAAGAAACTAACCATATAGTTATATTTCCATTCTTAACTTAATGGTAATTTTTGTTTATCTCAAGTAAAATCCACCTTGTATTTTTCTACAACCCATTCCTCGAAATGGATTCATTAACGTCAACTTTAGTCAAACATTTCTTTGTATGATCGAAGAGGACAGAAGAACTTGCGTGACTTATTTAAATTAATTGAATCTATATAACAATGATTAAAGTATAAAAATATCAGTTAAATATCAAATTAAAAATTCTATATTTTCGATTAGCTACAAAAAAATTAGTATTATGAATCGATAAATTAGTTGAAATAAGATTCAGTCATCGACTCCCAAGTGTAGACGAAGTGGATGCCTGAGTTCTACTGCCAAATTAATTAGGGCTCAAACGGAATTAGTGCAAAATATCGAGGTCAAAATACAAGAAACCGTAAAACCTTCATCTCGATGACTATGACTATGAGCGAAGACTGGGCCTCCTCAGCTTCGCTACTGCAAGCGACAGTGAGAATTGAGAAATGTAAGTACAATATTATGCTTTTCCTTTTTTCCCCCCTTTTTTTGGGTCCCTTATTGGTGACGGAAATTATTTACGTAAATGCAGTTTGATTTTGGTTCTATATTGCTTGATTGCCTCCAAGAATGTTCCTTTTTTACTTGGCCTATACAATGAAAAGGTTTCCTGCTTTGGTTCGGAAGCGGGATAAGCAAAGATGGATTTCTTGAATTTTGTTTAATCCAGTTATACCAGGTACTTTTTGGAGGAAAATATTTGTGATATAGTTCTGATTAGATGTTTGCCTATGGAGATTGATTTAGAATTGCCATCGTTGGACATAAGAAATAATGATGGTGGTATTGGTAATGAAGAAATTGTGGCTGATAATGAAATTATGGGAGATGAAGATGGAGTGAATTTGAAAGTCTTGAGTGATAATAGAGGTAGGGTAGAGAGTTACATGCCTCAAAATGGTATGGAATTCGAGACGAAGGAAGCTGCCTATTCTTTCTATAGGGAGTATGCTCGGTCAGTTGGATTTGGCATCACGATAAAAGCTAGTCGAAGGTCCAAAAAATCTGGCAAGTTTATTGATATAAAGATTGCTTGTTCTAGGTTTGGGAGCAGGCCTCAGTCCAGCACGAGTATTAGTCAAAGGCCGTGTGCCAAGACAGACTGCAAAGCTAGCATGCATATCAAGAAAAGGTCAGAGGGGAAGTGGTTTGTGTACAATTTTGTGGAGGGGCATAATCATGAATTTATGCCTAACGATTTCTATAACACTATAAGGGGAAGGAAGAATAAGGAGGCCGATGCTGCCTGCCACAGGAAAGGGCTGCAGCTGGTTTTAGACGAGAGTGATGTAGAGTTGTTGCTAGATTATTTCATGCATATGCAAGCTGAGGCTCCGGGGTTTTACTATGTGATAGATTTTGATGCTGAAGCACGTATGAGAAATGTGTTTTGGGTTGATCAGAAAGGTAGGCATGATTATGCATCTTTCAGTGATGTGATCTTCTTTGATGCTCATTACATCAGAACAAAGTATAGAATTCCTTTTGTACCTATTGTCGGGGTGAACAATCATTTTCAGTTCATTTTGCTTGGATGTGCCTTGATTGGAGATGAAACGAAGTCTAGCTTTACTTGGTTGATGCGCACTTGGCTTAGAGCAGTTGCTGCACATAGTCCGAAAGTGGTCATCACTGATAACGACAGGTCATTTATAGAAGCTGCACATGATGTTTTCCCTAATGCTTCCCATTGCTTTTGCCCTTGGCACGTCTTCACTGAAGTTGGTCAAAATCTAAGTGGGAAATTTGACGAATCCGAACTTCTTTTGATGAAATTCAAGAAATGCACATATAGATCCCGGACTACCGAAGAATTTGATAAGAGATGGCACAAAATGGTCAAGCAATTTGATCTTGGAGATGATAAGTGGGTGCAATTATTGTATGATGATCGCAGAAAATGGGTTCCTACTTATATGAGAGAGGTTTTTCTTGGTGGATTTTGTACAGTTGAGAGATCACAAAGTGTAGTGTCTTTCTTTGACAAGTACCTGCAAAAGGAAACTACATTTCACGAATTCATCGATCAATACAAATTATTTTTGCGTGAGTGTTGTGAACAAGAAGTTAAGGCAGAGGTTGAAACTCGCAGCAGTAGACCAATATTGATTTCTCATTCACCTTTTGAGAAGCAAATGTCTAAACTTTACACAAATGATATATTTAAAAAGTTTCAAGCTGAAGTTTCAGGAACACTTTCATGCACTCCTGAAAAAGAAGGTGAAGATGAGGAAACCATTGTTTATAGGGTTTATGATCTTGAAAGGAAACAGAGCTTCACTGTCTCCTGGAGTAAAGGAATATATGGCATCTATTGTTTGTGCCGTTTGTTTGAATATAGCGGATTTCTCTGCAGACACTCCTTATCAGTTCTCCAACTATCAAGCATTTCCACTATTCCGTCAAACTATATACTGAAGCGATGGACACGAGCTGCAAAGATTATAGATATACCTCAAGCATCAGCCAGTACAAATTTTAGGGTTCAGCGCCTTAATGATATTTGTAAACTTTCTATTAAAGTAGGCGAGGAAGGTTCAATATCAGAAGAAGCTTATAAAGTTGCATATCATGCTCTAGAAGAAGCAATGGAACATTGTGCGCGCTTGAACTATTCTGCAAAGAGCATCCTGGAGACCACCAAGACTGCTGCTCATGGTCTTTTAGATGTTGGACAGAATAAAGACAAAAGCATTGCAAAGGCATCAAAGACAAAAGTTCCAAAGAAACGGAAGGTTAAATTTTGTCATGGTTTTCTGCAGGCACTGTGGCATGTTTAATGCAAAATTTTGGCTAGTGAGTTCCTGTCATAATGTCGATCATTTCATTGCTAGGTACGAGCTGAGCCTGAAACAGTGTTGTCTACTGGGATGGAAGAAAGCAGCCTGGACGTGGTTTGTTCTATTTTTGAGATCCTAATTTGTACATGTGTGTTGAGACCATGCAGGCTACTATACGTTTATGCAACACTACACCATTTTTGTAGGAGCAGCTGAACCGACAATCACATAGACTTCATGATTCTTACATTTCTCAGCAGGATTTTCAAGGGGTGGTATGTTGGATCTATATCTTCAAAACCAATCTCCTACTTTCCCTTTTCTTTTCCTAACTTCAAGGAACCATAGTGAACCTTAAAACTGCAGGAACCTGAGTTAAGAAATCCCATAGTCAATGGTTACAGTGGTGCAGAGCATGGCGGACCGGTACTATAGATCTGGTTTCTGCTTTTTCATATTAGTATGTAGATTCTTGTACTAGTAGCTAAATGGCCGTTATGTTGACAGGGACACTTGAGTTCACTATCGTCTCTGCAAGATTGCTACTACAATGACCAATCGCTTATGCAGGGTGTTCTGGTACAATGATTGAATCATTATGACCTTAAGTATCTATTACTATAAGTTGTTTGGTTAATATCCTTGGCATTCAGATGTATTTCTATGGGAAGCACAGCTCCTTTTGAGTAAACCTTAAACTTTTTTTTTTTTCCCCCTTTTCCAATCTAGGGTAATTTTTCAGCACGTGTCAGCCATCATGCTACCCAACAGAATCTGCATGCTCTGGTATATGATTGAACGGATATAAGTCGTTGGAGAAACATAATGCGTTCTTATGTATCAGCACCAACTCTTGAAACTATATTTGCAGTTGCAGGGTCAGTTTAGCTTCAGGCCCCTGTCCCTGGAAGGATGTTCTCAACTACGGGATAGCTTGCAAAATGTAATATTTGTATCAGAAAACTTCTTTATGCTTTTCTATAAGCTTATCTATTATGATTTTGTTCTCACTGGCTACTGCAGGAAAATTCTGTTAGTATGATGTCAAAGCATTTGCACGATTAACATATTTGGAGGTTTGGTGATCTGCTGCTCCAGTTACAAGGTAATTCTGCTTTTGATGAATTTTCTCTTCCAAACATGTTTTTTTTTTGTGTAGGCTACTTTTGACATAGACCAAAATTTTCGTATTAATGCATTATGCTCTGCAATGTTTTCCTTAGTTTTTTGGTGGCATATGCCGCTTATGCGAACTTAGTTTTTTGATGCTATAAATCTATTTCATTTTAACATCGCTTGGAAATTTTGTATTTTAGGAACTAATTCATCAAGGTGAATTTATATTCAAGAGAAACACTGCGCTTGTTTTTTTATTTCTCACAAGTATAATAGGTAACGGAATAGTTCTTAGATTCCTGTAAAATGCAAAATGTAGGAAACTATATGGTTGCATCGTTGTTGAAGGATTTGATATGAGGGGAGGATTGGGAAAGGAATATAAAGTAAATATACTTTTACCAGGACTGCTCCAAAATTAGTTCAACTTGAGTCATGGACATAAAATCGATTCTAGAAGGAGAACATAGTCCAACAAACCATTGATGGATTTGTTTGTGGATTTCAAATTTATCTTCGAATCCTTCGATCAGAAAGCAGCCTTATTATTCTTTCTTTAATCCTTACTGCTCATTGGCTGCATGCATACTGGAAACATTGTAATTGTGTCTATAATGATGTTTTGCACCTGCTTGTATGGATAAGACATTTACTTCCAGAAATTATATTATGCGTAAACAAATGTTTGTAACCATTTTTGCATGACTATATAATTCTTATTTGAATGGTGCCAGTCAATTGGAGATCAAGATAGGATAATATGCTTGTTCCCTCATTTCTTCTTTGAACAATATATATTGCACAGATATGCAAAAACATTAAACTTGAAGGTATGATCTAGCACGAATCAACAGTTATGTTTGTAGCCGAGTAATAAGAAAATATTCAACTAATGTCACACTTAAAGAAGTGGTGGCTCGTTCGACAATACTAGATGTGCTACAAAATAATTATCTGTCTTATCAGTGCTTTCTAGTTTTGGATACTCATTGGTTGAACTTTGTGCTTATTTCGAGTTACAATCTTTGAAACATTTGACATGTAACTAATTGTATCCCTGTTTGCTTCTTTGCTCCCTGTGCTTGTTAAAGTTTTGGGAGGTGAAGAGCTTTGTTATGCACAAATGGAGTTGTTGAAACTTTATGGAGCAACACTTTGCAAATGCCTGTTTTGCCCCTTGTTAGACGACATGATATATGGCTCATTTTCTTGGTGGATACTGCTTGGTGTGTCTATGTGAGATTGAGCTTTAGGGATGGTAGGGATGAAGACGGGCACATCATATATATCGTGCGGCAATTGAGAGCGCATGCCAAATAGGGTAAGTTCTTTATGTCCATTCTCAATTGTACTGTGCTACACCAAAATGATTTATAATATCAGATGCAATTCCATTCCTTGTAGAAATTAAGTATTAAGTTGGTTGGTTTATTAACTTTATTTTCTTGAAAGTTAACATTGTCAGGATCCAATTTAATTGCTAGTTTCTGAAAATTACAAGGTTGTGAGAGTGGATGCAGAATATCGTTTCACTGGTAAATAGAGAATATCAATTATTTTGAGGTCTTCTTTGACTGATTTATCAGAATATTGAATTCTAAAGTATGATCATCATATGTAATATAAATTCCATTTTGAGTCTCATTTAGAATATTGACCCACATGGACGACCTATCTTTTCTGTTGAATTCATACATGCATATACATATGGAAATATATATATCTCTCTCTTTTTTTGAATAGGGAATATATATATCTGACTATAAAAAAGTTTGAAGTAAATGTTTCCATGAATATTTGTTCACAGAAACCATTAGACCAACCTCATTAGTCAGTATGACTAAAAATCAATGTTGAGAATCGGTGAGTTTCAAAAGAATGCAGATCAACTTAAAAAATATTAATCAGCATAAAAAAAATGCATGATTATATATATAATAATGCATTGTATATAAAAAATGCATGAAATACAGTATATCACGATCTATCTGATCCTGGCCCTATCAATATATATGTATTTACATCTTTTTTCTTCACTATATTGCTTACAAGTACTTATAAAACATACGTGTTTTTTATGTTTAGGACGAATTACTATGTACTTTTTTAAATTTTCTCTTGTAATGTGTTCACACTCTAGAACACATGAAATCCTTACCACAAAAAAAAATTAATAAATACGAAATCCTAACGGTACTTTACTATTAAGTATGATGTGAGAGTGTATTGCCAAAAAGGAAACAGGATATAATTGAGAGCGCATGATTAAGAAATGTGTATAAAGTAGATAAAGTGGGTTGGTGGAAATTATTTAAATATTAAGTATAGAGAGAGAGTGTATTGCCAAAAAAGGAAACAAGACATTTCGTTTGGAACAGCCCAAAAAGGAAAACAGAACATTTCGTTTGGGACGGAGGGAATACAATGTATGTATCTCAGTAAAACATACTCTCTTTGTCCCTCAAATAACTCCCTAGTAGGAAACAACACAAGTTTTAAGGAAAAGTTGTTAAAGTGTGTTGGTAACGGAGAAAAAATGTTATAATTAGCATTAAAAGTGGTGAAAATGTCTTATAATTAGTATTGGAAATGTGAAAGGTTGAAAAATAAGAATAAATAAAGTATTATTAGTGGTGGAGTAATGTCCAAAATGGATAGAAAGTTATTTGGGGATGTCTCAGAAAGGAAATATATGAAGTTATTTGGGGACGGAAGGAATATGAATTAGGCCATTTATACTACTCCATATGTACCAACTAACTTGATCAATATTCCTTTTCGGACCGTCCCAACTAAGTTGATCAATTTCCTTATATGGAATGACCTTTTCACTTTATTCAATTTATTATCAAACACACTTAAAACACTAAACACTAACTTCGTAAATCTCGTGTTGAAAAGAAGTTGATCATGTTAGTTAGGACGGAGAGAATCTCTTTCAACAGGAACAAGAACATTGCTTTATAGGAGACATACAAAATCACTATTGGTTACTAATACTCTCTCCGTCCATGAAAAAACTTCCTAGGAAGGAGTGACACGAGTTTTAAGAAAAAATATTGTTGAGTGTATTGAGAGTGGTTAAAAGGTAGTTGAGTGTGTTGGGAGTGGTGAAAATGTGTTATAATTAATATTGGGAGTTGCGAAAAGTGAAAAGTAAGAGGATTATAAGTGGTGAGGTATAGTCCAAAAATAGGTAGGAAGTTCTTTTGTGGACGTCCCAAAAAGAAAAGATAGGAAGTTCTTTCGTGGATGGAGGGAGTATCTTTTTTAGCATTTCCAAATACGAGAATTAATACGCCGCTCATTAATTATTTATGAGTACCGCTGACATTCAGTCCATATCAACATTAAAAAAAGGGTTAATTGCATATAATATCACGAACTTTGCCCGAAATTCATTTTTTCCACGATCTTTAAAAATTTTGTTTTTTATCAAATACTTTGGCATTTGTTCAATTTCCCCATGTTTTTTTTTCGATGACCAGAAAAATGACATAGCAATGATGTGAATTTAATTTTAGACGTAACAATGACGTTGAATAATATTAAATAATAATAAAAAGCCATAATTTCTTTTAATTTCTCATTTTTTTAAGCTAAAGGAAATTAAATATTGCTTTTGCTGTTAGAAAAAAATGATTGCTTTCCTTTCCTCCATCTCTGTCGAATGGTTCATCTCCATACCAATGTGGAAGTCTTCGTGTTGAAGTCTTCCAAACCAGTGGTGCCGATTGCTCGCTCATTGATCACTATTTTTATTAGCAACAAAATCGCAACTCACACAACGCAATTGTAGTAACAAATAGTAAATAGAGTATCGTCTCCACAGGAACTGATAACCGCAATAACCCTAGCTACTCCCTAAACAAACTATCACAGTAGACAGACAAACATAATATGAAGAAGATTTAACTTAAGCTAAATTCAAATAGCAGCAAATAAAATTCAAGAGGAAAAATTGAAATAATGAAAACGACTGATCCTAGGGTAGTAAATTCATTAACTAAATCCACATAATCAATGTATTAATCATATTAACCAGTTTAATTCAGTTATGATGAGAGACCACTTAATTAATCAATTACTCTCGCTAGAGCAGTAACGATCGTAGATTAGTAAATTTTCCATCTCCGATAGGCCTCAAGAAAATCTACTAACTCCCAAAAGCACATAAGAATAGCTCTCTATGATCCACCTATCTCTGCTAGGTCTCAAGGTTAAGATCATAACATACATCCCTGAATCCGCTAAATAGTTATCTTCGCTAGGTCTCAAACCGAATAGCTAAACATGCAAACTATTGGCCAGATAATTCACAAGAATTCAAGCACCAGGAATTATGAATCATAAACTGGAAGACAAATAAGTATTAACAAATTAATCACATGAATTTAATTAACTATTTACAAACCCTAGAATCAGATTAAAAACCTAGCCAGACATAATGAAATAAAACAGAAACATAATTAAAAAGAACGCAATTGTAAAAACTGAATTAAATAAAACTGGAATCTTCAATCTTCGCAGAAATTCAATCCAAGCTCTAAAACTGGAAAACAATAACAATCTAAAGCTATGAAACTGAAAAACTAAAGTTGGGAACCCTAAATAGGTCAAAAGAAGACCTATATAAAGTGTCATTGTAAAATACAGAGTTTGAAACCCAGAAGAACTCTAAAAAATGGAAAAACTCGCAAAATCGCCTGACTCGGCGACCGCCGAGTGAATCGCCGTTTTTGTGCTAAAAAAACCCCAAAAAACGGCGCTCGCCGTTTCTCCAGAGCGAAGCATGAAAATGAGACAGAAAAATTGGTGATCAACTCGGCAGGCGCCGTTTTGGTCGCTGTTTTCCTTCACAAAAAGAGATGAAATCGGCGACCTAACTCCCGGTCGCCGTTTCTGGACTGCTGCGCGCGGCGTTTTTGTTTTAGTCATATCTTCCTCGTCTGAACTCCGATTTGTAATTCGTTTATGCTCACTAACTCATCTCGAGACGAACTACAACTTCTATTTGAGAACATATTTCCAAATTCGATCTCAAGATTCCTGTAAAATCCATCAAAGTTCGAGCAAATATCATATTTCACAAGATAAATCAATATACGCACAAAACAACTACTCAAACACTCAATTTCCTATAAAAGTAACATCATATGAACATTAAAAACCATGGAAATATGAGTGTTATCACTCATATAGCTCATAATTAATCTTCGTATTTCCAGCCTTCCAAAACAGTGCGCCGATTGCTGGCACTGATTGTTGGCGTCGGTGCTTCGCCCATTGTTGGCGCTGATTGTTGGTTGATGCTTCACCGGACAATACGCCGATTGCTGGCCGGTGCTTCGCCGAGCAAAACGAGAAAGAAGAAGAAGAGGGAAAGTGGAAGAAAATGGACGTTGTTTGTTTTTTTTTTAATGTGGACGCTACTTTAAATTTAGGAACTAGGGTTTTAATGTTTACACAGAACGCAACGTTTCATTTACCGGAATGGTGTGTGCCAGCGAGCCACATCAGCGCCATGTCAATTCCGATTTGAAGGAAAAAATCATGGGAAAATTGAACAAATGTCAAAATATTTGATAAAATATAGAATTTTTAAAGATCGTGGAGAAAATGAATTTCGGGCAAAGTTCGTGATATTATATGTAATTAATCCTTAAAAAAATCTTTTTAATTATGTTTTATTCTAATATCTCATAAATTGTTATAAGTAAATAATCAAACTGTTATTACATAAAATCAAAACTCAATTTCTTTTTCCTCTTCAACATTAAAGAGATTAATACAAAAAAACAAATCGGACTTTAACTTGTATATTTGATGATTTCGATAACAAATTATGAAGTATTAATATAAACATAGTATTAAAAAAAATTGACGTGTGCTTATTGAAGATAGTTACAAATAATGGATCACCTACAAATACGTATACATATATGTGCGTGTACTACACAACACACGTGTGGGTGTACGTTATGCCGATTTTTGAACACTTAATTCGCACAAAACACATTGTGGCTAAATCACACAGATTATCCAATCCTTAAAAAATAGGTTTTGCACTACAAAAAGAACTGGGAAGTTAGGAAAAGATGTTTCTTTTTAGGCAATTGTCGAAACTAGTGGAAGTACTTTTCGGTACGATAAAGATAATCTTTCGATAAAGATTTAAAAAGAGATTAATGAAGTATCAACTATTTGCTTTAAGAAGTTAATCATTTACAAAGGAAGCACTACTCAAAAAGTAAATGAAAATTTGCTTCTGCTAATTCCAAACTTAAACTATATACATGCTGATTAATTATTCTATTTAATTTAAGAGAACGTATATGTAATATTCATTAGTTTAATTCTTGCACAGTATCATCTATTGTTAATTATTTCCTTTCTTCTTCTATTAAACCCTCAAAGTTAAGTAAAAGGTTATGCTTATAATAGTTTTTTCAGTGGATTAATATATTGGTTAGCACTTTATATGAGTGGGTTTGTGTATAATTAAATGTTAACTAATTTATTATATGATCAGGTGCAAATAATAAGAGAAAAATAAGATACTTATATGATGACTTAAATTAGTAATCAAAATTAGACGAGGAAGCACAACTTAATTGGTTCAATTTATGTGAAAGGGGGAGCATGTGTGTATGTTAAAAGGGTTAATAAACAATTTTGTTCATTATTGTTCTCTTCATGAATTATGCCAAAGGTACCCCATCTAAGATTAGGCAAAAAGAAAGGACAAGATATGCTATTAAATTTACTAGATTGAGATATTGATAAGTTGTGCGGTTGTCCTGTTTTCAATTTCAGCAACGAAGACAGCACGTTTTAATGCCTAGCTCTTTCCAGAATAAATTCAATTTTATGACTTTCTCAGTCTTGGGCTGAACAAATTAACAAGCTAAGAAATTTATTTCTATATATATTGTCGTGAAAAATATAATATCATGCATTTTTATTTGGTCAACGTTGAATAGAATTGAAGAAAATAACTAAGGTTCTCCCGAGAAGTATTTTGGTCAAAAATTCAAAGTTTTGATCATCAATATTGTTCCCTTTTGAAGAAAGAATTCTTAATCAAGATTATTGGACTTAACATAAAACAAATCTTATCGATCAACCTTCCCCAGATACATGCACACACCATTATATTCTAAAGTCTTTGTCAATTGTCAGCATCTTGAGTTGAGAAAGCTAATTATCAATTAATCAGATTATCTTTAATATTTGAAATTAAAGTAAGCAAAAATTTATGGCTTCATTAGTGTATAAATTAACGATTGTAAACAACACATCCTCGGACTATTTAGTGATAAAAGTGGATAATCCCAAGGATAAAATCTCGGATTCAATCTCACAACATCTCATTTGGTTCGAGCTAATGTGGTTTGTAGATTATTACGCAAGAACAAAAGTTATTGAACATGAGCATAACTTTACCTGGGCGCGTTCGATTGTCGAGATTGAATTAGCCTAAAATAAAGTTGGCCCGAGATTAATTTTGTTATAGGGATAGACTAAGACTCATATATAATTCAAGATTAGCATTTGCGCTCGTGCAACGCACGAAAAATATTTTTATATTTTATTATATACAAAATTGATATTAATTTGATTATTATATAAAATTCTAAATATAATTAAAAATACTATAATTTAAGATAAATATATTTTAGTTTAATATAAAATATTAAATAATAATTCATATTAATAAAAATTGATATTGTAAAAAAAGAAAACAATATAAGTTAATAGATAATTGAAAAAAAAAATAGACTTATTCAAAAAAAAGAGGAGAGAGAATTTTCTTAAGTTTTAATCTTTAAATAAATATAATTTTTATATTTTAAATCCTATATTTACATAACATATACCAAATTAAAGCTCTTGTCATGATCTTTAATTTGATATGCATATCAAATATCTTATAATTAGTCGAATTTCACAATTTTAAAAAAGAAATAAAATAGAAAAATAAGAGGTTAAAGGAAAAGAAAAAAAAAGATGTATGGCTTATAAATAAACCTCCAATTTTATTCCAACTACAAAATTGCCACTCAATTTTAAAATTGATTTGAAATCGATTTAAAATTGAAAACTTCATTTTTAATATAGTATAGATTATTCGTACATGACATTGTCCCAAGATTGACTACCGAGTCTCGTATCCATCGAATCGAACAAAATATATACTCCCTTCATCCCTAAAAATTGTGGCTTTATTAGTATATTGGGACGTCCCTGATAGGGGTGTAATCGAACTGAGCCGAACCGAATAGTGGTGTGCTCAAGTTTGGTTTGTTTAGTATCGAATCGAATCCCGAACTTTACTTACCGAATACTTTGAGGCTCGCGAGCGGTTCACGAGCCTAATCGAGCCTATACGAACTTTCTTAATTTATATTTATATTCAAAATATTGATTATTTTATTTTAAAAATAAATTATTTTATTTAAAATAATAAATATATTAATGATTTTCTTATGACAAATAAAATTAATTAGAGATTTAATATAATTATTATTAATTTTAGTAGATAAATATAAGTTGTATATACTAATAATTTATATTTTTCAAGCTGAATCACTTGACGAACATGTTCACGAGCTAACGAGCCGAATACTACTAAGCTCAAGTTTGGTTTGTTTATTTATCGAGCTTCTCTAAACGAACTTGAACGAGTTTTTTTCGAGCCGAGCTCCGAATAGTTCGCGAGCGGCTTGGTTTGTTTACACCCCTAGTCCCTGAAAATTCATGTGGTCTTTCCTTATTTGGAAATGACCCCACAAATTTTTCCTCTCACTATTTATAAAAGGATATGAGACTCAATCTTCACTTAAACATAATTACAACACTTTTTCTTAAAACATGTGTCATTTCTTTTGGTTCACAATTTTTAAAAACAGATGGAGTATATCGTAAAATTAATTTAATCTAGTTCTATCCGATCCTTGAAATTAAAACCGAGCAGCCCCTGATGTACTATAGGGTAAAGATAGGCTAGCTTCTGATGTGTGCCATAAAAAATGAGCAGCGACCCTATCACATGCAAACAAAAAAGTAAATATAAATGCATGTGCATATTTATATCGCTATATATGTACGTATATTTCTATGTTGAGCAAAAGAGTCAAGTTGGGGGCCGGGAAAATATCAAGCATAAAAAAAATGTAGATCCAATCATCTACAATTGGTGTGCAAACCATTTTGACAAACCCCAACTTATCCTCACACATCATATCAAATAATATAATGAAAGAAGCAAGTGTGCTAAGTCAATTAACAATAGCCTTATAATATCCCTCTCTCTCTCTATCTCTCTCTCATGCAGGAATCGTTGAAATGGGGAGGAAGTGCTCGCATTGTGGGAACATAGGTCACAATTCAAGAACTTGCAACGCATCAAAAGGCCCTAATAATATTGCCGGTGTGGTGAGGCTATTTGGGGTCCAACTCGACATCTCTTCGAACTCGGTTTCATCTTCTTCTTCTTGCTCTATCCCAATCAAGAAAAGCTTCAGCTTGGACTGCTTGTCGTCGTCGTCTTCCTCCTCCTCGCGACCCGCCGCCCCCAAGCCCTCCCTCGGCTACCTCTCCGACGAACCTCTAGGCGGCCGACCTCCCGACAGAAAGAAAGGTACTACTTACCAATTAATTAGGTTTTCAAACCTCCATCTGAATTCAAGCTGTTGGAATAAATGTTTTCATGTCTGGTTTTTTGTGGAAACATATGCATGATTTTCCATGCCTTGTCTCTCTCCACAAAACACATACTATATATATTTCTCCATTAATACTGTACCCTTTCACAGAAGTTTCTGTTTCTTTAAAAAAATAAAAGACACACACACAGTGCTTTTCTGCCCACATATATATATTTATTGTTGTTGTGATACCCGTCATTCCATATATATTCTAGAAATTAGAATTCCAAATATAGAATCGAGTATAATATTTGAATGAATTAGGAGTGGCATGGAGTGAAGAGGAACATCGCACATTCCTAATAGGGCTGGAGAAACTAGGCAAGGGCGACTGGAGGGGAATTTCTAGAAACTTCGTCACCACTCGAACTCCAACTCAAGTTGCGAGTCACGCTCAGAAATATTTTCTGCGACTCGCTTCCCTCAACAAGAAGAAACGACGCTCCAGCCTCTTCGACATCGACATGGTATCTATATTATACACACTTGTCACTTTTATTCAATACTACTTTATTTCTTTAAACATTCAAAACAAAGACAAAAAATAACGACTTTCTCTTTAAAAGGTTGGTGATTCAAAAGACTCTAAACACCACTTCGAGTTCGACGTGGACCTCAACTCACTGGGTCATGACGAGGGCCGTGATTTCCCCCCGAGTTGGGCCTCTGACTCGCCCGAGTTGGAACTCACGCTTTCCGCTCCTAATTCTTCTTCTTCATCTTCTTCCCTCCTAATTGGAGCTATTAGTGTCACTTAATTCATCCTTTCCATTTAATTGTAATATTGCGACATATATATGAATCTAGCTAATTAATTAATCTTGATTTTAATTTATATGGAGGGAGGGAGACTCTGCTAATTGCTGCTCCCTTAACTGTCTGTTTCCTGCTGCTGCTGCAGACTAGCAAAAGTTATAGGCGTACTAGCATGTTTTTCGCATTATTTTGAACCATTATTCAATGACGAGTGTGACTAAATTTAGCTACATATAATAGAAGAGGGAAGAAAAAAGCACATTGTGTATAATTGCCACTTAATTTTTTTTGTATTATCTAAGCTTATAAAAATATTTGGTTTTTTAGACTTTTAGGCCTCCAATTCAGTTAATTTGGTCTTGTTTGTAGGCAATGATACATTATATATACCTTGTCTTAATGACTTGCAAATTCTAAACGAAGTCGGATAAGAAAACAAAGAATACAAGACTCAAAAACTGAATTATGCATCTATAATGAACTTAATTAACCAAATTCCCACCTCTACAATAATTCCATGAGTCGATCTAGATATGGAAAACTCAGAAACTATACATGCAATTAGTATGTGTATAAATATATATATAAATCAGAGAGCTGAGTTTGCAGAAGACATAATTGAAGGGTTGTACGAGTTTTGGCTGAAACTTTCGAGTACATATATAGGCCTTATTAATGTTAGGTGAATTTAGAGAGAGGAATTTCGTATAGATCGAGTACATGAGTTTTGTCATTGGGGTAGAGAGCCAAAAAGACTTAGGTTTAATTTGTTGGTGGAAAAGCATGCATATGCAATGAATTGAATGGAAATTAAATTGAATTACTCCGCTTATAATGTGTGAAAGTAGTAGATAAAGACATGGAAAATAAATTATTTTTTTTGAAGGTACGACATGGAAAATAATTACTACGACATAACTCAAATATTATAATGGACCACCGACAAAATCTCCTCCTAAATCTAACTTTTTTGGCCGTTTCTTAGGTAAAAAATCTCTACGTGTCGATCTCATAATGGCTCTTTGCAATGGGGATTCACACTTAAAAATGTGGACCATTGTTTGTATTGTATCATCTTTTTCTTTATTTTGAAAAGAAAACTAATAATGGTTAGTTTCTCGTTTTCCATTTCTCCTCGAATTGTACTCCTTATTATAGTATTATATTCTTAGGTGCTTTTATTTTTATTATAAATTTTTCAAGGTGCGCTTTATTTTGATGGAAAAAGAGAGAAAAAGTATATTTAATTTCACCTATATATTTTTCATCATTTTCATATTTTATTATAATGTAAAATTTTCTCCGAATATGATGAAATATTTTCTCAAGCATCATTTTTTCACTAATTTTCTCTCCAATGTTGGATAATATTATTTTAGGATAGATGTGTGAAAATATTTTTTCATTTTTTCATCTCTAATAAACATATGATAAAAAAGGAGAAAAATATATATATATATCTCTTATCCATCATTTTCCAATGAAAATTTTACAACCAAAGTAAACGTATTCTCATTGGAAATTTAACGACGGCTTGTAGACGGATTTACGATCGGCTTGAATTGCCGTTGTTAAAGGCACATTTTTCTCTAAGAGAAATTCCGTCGTTAATTTTCACCATTATTTTAAACTTTCTTCTGTAGTGCATACATCATAAAATAATTATATATATATATATATATATATATATATATATATAGGGTAAAGTTCAATAGGAACACAAATATTTGCAGAGTCTAGAGTCGTAATCTTGTTCGTTGATTGTGTGAAATCGGACGGTAATAAATAATCCTGATTTCATGCGGCACCATATACTCAAAAGGATAAGTTGGTATTTTCATAAATTATGTAACTGTAACTTACCCTCATTATATGTAATCAAATCTTTTCTTTTATGGTAGATTTGTTCGGTAGATACGTTAGATGTTTTTAGCATTAAACGAATATTACATAGCCTGTTAATTCTTTTGTTTTCCCCTTGTAGATCTTGCATCTTCCATTGAAGAAGAACTGCAAATTCTAAAGCTCTAATATGGATGCTCAAGGTTAGTCCATATCACCGAACACGTTCGTGCGAAGTTGGGCAAATATATAATTCTAGTTATCATTATATACGTAATTCCCACAAAAAAATTGTTCATTGCAATATTCTTGTCCTTTAATGCTTCACGATTCATTGAATTTACGGACACATAAAATGACATATTTTATTTATACTCGTTTAAAACTGTTATGAACTAGGTGACGAACATATCATGTAATATGTTGAACTTCCAAATAGCGTTGTGAACGTCTATATATTGTAGTCAATACAAATTTTCCTCAATGTCCGGAATCAATCAAACCATACCATGGGCAGACGTTTGATACTTTACCACAAGTTGAAAAATTTTACAAGGATTATGCTGTTTCTTGTGGTTTCGAGACTCGATTCAACACTATACAGAGATCAGACGATGGAACTATTACTTATAGATTATTTCTTCGCAAAAGGAAAGGAGTGTGGGAAAAGGCGGATGAACTTCCTAGTTTTTGGTGTTCCTAGTTTGATTCTATTATGGTGAACTTCAAAATAAACGTTTTCAATTTTGGTCGTTACGTGGATTTTTAATAAGTTAATAGTTTTATTCATGTTTGACATTGTTCAATTTTGTATTACTGGCTTATCAAAGTTTTATTAACTCCTATCTTTTTCCCGAGGTTTTAATATTCCGAACGTAATCGCTTATTATAATGAACCTGAATGTCTTTTGTATCGAACTTATTATGTTAATATATTGAACTTGTGCCTGAAAATAATATAACAAAGATACACACTCCTGAATTTTTTTGTCTATATTCAATTATTGTAAAATTCAACTGACTTAAATTCTATCTGAGTTTAATTATTAATTATTGTTAAATGATTTTAATTTTTTGTCGAGGTTTTAATGTTTCGAACATAATGACTTATTTTAATGAATTTGCTGGTTTTCAACATCGAACTTATTAAGTTAATATATTGAACTTACGACCATCTGCACGTTTTCGACCCAATCATTTGTAAGTGACACTCCGGAATGTGGTTCTGACATAACATTATGAAAAAATATAAAATAATTCATGTTCACTGCTTCAAAATATATTAGTACACAAAATATAATATTTTAAATTTTCATACGCAGCAACATGAATGTTTATCATGGTGTGTTTTTGTAAAACATTTTAAAATCCTTTATTATGCAAAGTTCGTTGTTCATATAACCTATATTAAAATTAATAATGTATAATCAATTATTTTTGTTACTTTAGAAAGCTGAAAATTTTTAACCTTTAGCCATCCTCACAATATATAATATTTTAAATTTTCATACACCTCAATACGAATGTACAAGTCGACATATTTAATTTACTATCATAACTTTGTCTGTGCATTTTCAATATTTTATGCTCGGACTTCAATTTATGTTTCCAACCTACACGATTGAGATTAATTATTAACTCCTGTTAGATGATTATTATCCGACCTGCACGATGGACCTGTGTACACCTTCGACTCATCTCCAACCCACGTCCCGTCGATTGTCTACCAAACTTCTTATCATATATTCGGTCCAATCCCATTTTATCTAAATTGTTAACATCAGATAAAGTATTCAAAAGATATGGGTGGACCATACCATTTTAGCAACTCTCGAATAATGAAAAACTCATAGCAATAATAAAATGTCTCTTAAACCAGATGCCACCACTTTTACAATTTATCATTTGAGCTATAAAACAATTCCAATCTTTATCTTGTCTCTGTTGTCGACATCGAAAAACGAAAACCACTGTTCAAATAGTTCATTGTTTGATTGTCGTTCGAACGCACGAATCTTTTGAACACCTTTTGGGATTCCGAAGACACGATATACATCATCACCAGTAACCTTCACACAACAACCGTTATTAATTTCCAGTCTTCATGTCATTGGGATGAAGTTATTCAGTGTCCAATATGCCAAACACCATGGCAGGTCCTCCACCTTCAACTCTAGCAAATTACCAAATCCAATATCCCGAACTGCATCCTCTTAGCAGAACTCAATTTTAACAAAGTATCGTCGAATGCGGCAGGTGTTGTCCTCGTGTTCAACGATGGAAATATGGGCTTCCTCCCAAGTCGTATTTCATAAGGACCATCTGGTCTTATGGTACGACGTAGGGCACCCACACCTTTTGAAGTGCACACTGTTCCTTTATCAGCTGCAACATGAACAACAAATCCATTAACCTGGGATTTAGTTTCAGCTGTTCTGAGTATGTTCTTTGGGATAGAGTTCTATGGAGACCATCAAAAATTCGAAGAACGAAGACCAAATCCTATGCGTCGATCTTGGTATATCCAAGGGTGATGATTCATCTGGTGAAGATTTGATATTTTCGTTAATTGTCATAGATAGGCAATCAAATCTTTTATTTATGGAATATTAATTTGATGAAGAGTCTGTTATGTGAATAATGCATCCACAGAACGCAGTATTCGTAGAAAATACTAATGAACATACTAATGTTCGTTGATATGTTCGTAAAAAAATAAATGAACATACTAATTTTCGTTGATATGTTTGTAAAAAATAAATGAACATTCTAATGTTCATCGATATTTTCGTAAAAAAATAAATGAACATACTAATGAACATACTAATGTTCGTCGATATTTTCAATAAACGAAATTGATTGATTTATTATGCATACGTTCGGACGTTCGTAACTTTTATCATACATCCAAAAATTTAGACTGATAGTTATGTATATATTGAACATGTATATAACTTTAGGTCGAACACAGAATGAATGCACAAAAATATTAATACTAGACAATATTTAAATATTCATGATCTATAACATGTAACACACTACAGTATATACTAAATTATAATGAATGAATCTGGAAATTTTTAAATGCCTGAACTTTTTTCATAATCTGGAACTATTTTCGTCGACGATCAACATCACTAACCTGGAGTAGATGGCAGCTATCAGATGTGAGTTATATGTGGTTGTCGGCGATTTCTGTGAACGAGAAAGGGAAAAGTGATGATTGAATGTAAGTGGCTGGCCGGCGAATGCAGAAATTGTTGAATGAGATTTCGACGACGGCGGAAGTCACACAATAACTCACTAACCTAACATCCTCCGTGATAATATCAATAAGAAACACATAGCTATAGTTCAAATCCATCAAAACGATTGAAAACCTCCTACAGATTCGGTAGCTGCGAAATTTGTGGGATACTATAATTCTTTCCAAATAATGTTCACTGTATGTTTACTTTTTTGACCCTACGAACTTCAGATTCATTAAAATCAATATTAAAATGATTATAATAATTAACAGAAGTTGCAATCTCGTCCATTGATTGATTTTGATCTAACGAACCATACTATGACTCATTACTCTATATAGGGATGTGTTCTTATAGAATGCAACCCTATATATATATATATATATATATATATATATATATATATATATATATATATATATATTTGAGATTTATAATTAATATTCATATCACAATCCGACCCAGTACGATCCAGACTTATTTGCCACCTCAAATTCTAATACATATCTAACTCCATTTGAGATACTGTTTTCCAATACTTAACTTTCTCCTTTTGTTCTCTCTAAATCTATATTTATACTTATCTAACTCCATTATTTCACCCGTACAACCTACATTCTCTCTACTAGTGTCAAGAAAAGGACCTACTTATTACGTGCATTAATATTAGTGGCTTTTAACTCTCCTTGAACACAAAAAATTGGGTATAATCAGATATATTGTACAATCGAATTGATTCACATTCATAATAGTGTTATTTATACGGTTCGAATCAGAATACGAGTTCGGGTAAATATGTCATGGTCTAAATGTGGGTGCAACCCAGTTGTATCCAAGACCACCTCCTCCTTAAAACTGTTATTCCCCTTGAATAACAATTGCTATCGACTAATTAATTAACTATTCCAATAAATCCACTTAATAATTTAGTCTCAATTAGCAAGTCATTAAAGTTAATTTCTCAGCATTTTAATGATCAAATCAATATATACATGTATATTATTGGCGCAAGATTGCCACTAATGTTATATATATAGGTTTAAATATGTAGTAATTAGTTAGAACTGCATTATGCAGCTGCTGATTGGCTTTCTGAAAACAGTGTCTGGAAAAGAACAAGAGTTTGGTAACACTATCAAGCGCGGGTTGAAAGGGATGTGATATTTTGTATTTTAGCATCTTCTTATGATATCCATTCATATAATTTAATTCCCATTTGTTTTGTGCGTGACAGAATATATAGAAAATTATTTTCTAGCATGCCAACCCATAGCTCAACTACTTGCAAACAGTTGCGTTATATATCTGCACAAAACTATAATTGATTCTGCCGATATTTTGCTATATATTCCTTCCGTATATTAATAAGTGTTTCATTTAGTTTTTTTTTTAAGGAAGATATTATATTAAATACAGATTTTCTAATACAATATAATAATATAGGTTGGATACATTATACTGCAAATTCGGACGAGATCTTATGTCTCACAATTTATTATTCCCATCATGTTTAATTCTTAATCTCAATATTTTGTAATTATTTAATAAAAAAATACAGTAAAAAATATTCATGAGCTCTAATTAATATTTATGACTAAAAATTGAAATTTAAATAATTAATTTTAATTCAAATAAAATATAGAAAATAATTATAAATCTTAATGGAATGAGTCAACCCTAATTAATTATCATAAAATTATACTATAGCAAATTAAAAGTAGAACACAGTAAAACATTAAAAGTGGTATAGAGGAACTCATATGCTGCAAATTGATATGATCAAAAGATAAAGAGAGTCTGTAAAAATCTCAATAGATCCAATCCGATGCTCCAAGCTTGTAGTAAGCCGCACAATCTCTGTAATCATAACATTAGAAGTAGGGGTGTAAACAAACCAAGTCGCTCGCGAACTCTTCGGAGCTCGGCTCGAAAAAAGCTCGTTCAAGTTCATTTAGAGAAGCTCGATAAATAAACAAACCAAACTTGAGCTTAGAAGTATTCGGCTCGTTAGCTCGTGAACATGTTCGTCAAGTGATTCAGCTTGAATACAACTTATATTTATCCATTAAAATTAATAATAATTGTATTAATTCTCTAGTTAATTTTATTTGTCATAAGAAAATAATTAATATATTTATTATTTTAAATAAAATTATTTATTTTTAAAATAACATAATCAATATTTTGAATATAAATATAAATTTAGAAAGTTCGTATAGGCTCGTGAGCCTCAAAGTATTCGGTAAGTAAAGTTCGAGATTCAATTCGATACTAAACAAACCAAACTTGAGCACACCACTATTCAGTTCGACTCGGTTCGATTACACCCCTAATTAGAAGTGAAGGATCACGTCACTCGCTCTCTTTTTCTAACTTTCTTGTTTCCTTTTCTGAAAAAAAAAAAATAGTCTATTACTACATCTTTAATCTTTTCTGTCTTCAATAATGTCTCAGTATTTAATAAATTATAAACTAATACACAACATTATAACATTTTCATAGGTATGTCCTGTGGACTGAGGTTATAAATACATAATCTAATATGTTTCACGTGAGTCAAAAACAACGACATACCACCTAAACAGTTAGGTGATGGGAATACTAAGAAAATATGTGCCGATCATCTGACCATTTTGAACAAGCAAATAAAAGTTTTGGTCACTAATTTAAAAAATATAAAATTTAGTTATATTTTGTGCATTCTGCCCAAATTATCATTTTACCCGTTGATCACGCCTATTTGTATTGCACGAATGGTACTACTAACCATATTAGTGTCAATAGAGTCCTAAACTTGTGCTGATACACTGCCTTATATATAGATGGATGCAGTTATTTGGCCATTTTGAACACTTACCCGTAGGGTTTAGATTTTTCATTTAGAGTTTAGATTTCCTATTTAGAGCATCTGCAGCGCGGCCTTTTAACCCTGGATCGACGCGTGTAGTCGGGCACTGAAGACACGGGCGAGGTCGCGTTTTCCTGGCGTCTCGAATCAAAGGGCATATTTTAAGGGCATCGGAGCTGGAAAGTTGGAAAGTTGAAAAATACACTACCATAATAATAATAATAATAATAATAATAATAATAATAATAATAATAATAATAATAATAATAATAAATAGGAAAGTTGGAAAATATCTAGTAGAAACTAGGTTGTATTTTAAGGGCATCGGAGCTGATCTGTGACAGCCATGAAATATGAATTGAACTAATTAAATAGCCAAATAGTAATAGGATAGGACCACAGAGAAGGCTAGAAGGAGACTTAATTTGTTTTATTTGGAGACAATTCTATATAATTTACAGTGACACGTATATTCTTATTTGAATACCAAGAATTACCGCCCAAGTTATAAAGGGAATTATAAATGTGATGTGAATTTAGTTCGAAATCAGAAAATTGGTTTAAATTAGTGAGACGAAGATAATTATATTTGATTAGTTTGAATAGAATTGCATGTGACTGTACGAAAAACTGAATTGAAATTAAATTATTGACATCAATAATTATGAACGAAAAACCACAATGGTCAACAATATCTAGTAGTAGTGTACATTAACAATATTGCAAGTCCCAACTAAACAAAAATATATGAATGAAATATTCCTACAACCAATATTCTTATCCAGACTACATATACTGTACGAGATTAAGTTAAATAAGACAGCAGTTTTTCACCCTGTTTTGACGTGTCACAAAATAAACCACATAAAATTATTGTGAAGGTAATGGTCCATTGTCTGAGTTTCGAAAAATCTTGATTGTTATGTAAAGTTTTCAGAAAATAGGACAATCTATTTATAACGAAACGGTCCATATTTTAAAGGACAACTTTTGGTATATAGCGACACTTTATACGTAACCTCGACTCTCGGTCTCAATTTTCTGTAATTTATTTTGGGTTTTTGTCTTTTAAAGTCGTTTGAATGGTACCATAACATTCACAAACCCATGTTAGAAATTAAACTATGGTTTTACTAAATCTAAAAAGAGAATGCTTTATTGGAGTTTAAATACACCAATTTTGAGGGTAGTTTGGTTTCACACATAAACTTTGAAAGGAATAAAAAGAATACATAAATTTTAATATTAGTAGTAATTTTATCACAAATTCAATTTCTAGACGTTCAAACTCTATAGAAATCCTACGATTTTGATGTTTAGTGTTTTGCAAACCTTCTCAAAACAATGTTGTTTAAATATATATATATATATATATATATATATATATATATAGGGGTGGGCTACCGTGAGAGCACATCTTAAAATAAGAAATAAGAGCAATTTTTAATGTATGAATTTTATGTAGAACACGTATGAATTCGCTGTATAAATGTATGAATTGTGAAAAATAAATTTTTGCTACCTTTGGGATTCGAACTGGGGACCATAAATCCATCAAACAGGATTACGAATCAACCGTAGATCTTGATGATCTAAGGGCTGAAAATGATTCTTATTTTATATCTTAAGAAATGCTCTTATTTTAGCCCCCCCTATATATATATATATATGACATTGTTTTTAAAGATGTCAGATGAGTATACGTCAACATTCCGACTTGTCACGTCAGCTTTAATTTGAGCTAAAATTAAATTTGTGGTAAAATTGCCAGTATAATATTAAAGTTCATGTATTTTTTGATTTTTTTTCAATGTTTATGTGCAAAATCAAATTACCCCTAAAATTGATGTATTTATACGCTAGTAACCCACAAAAAAAATTTATATAAAGTTTCTTAAAAAAAACAAATAAATAAATTATTCGAAAACTAGCGTAAATGTGCAAGTGATTAATTAGTTAGAGATGACGAACGTTGTCTATGGAAGCTCGATCGTATTTGAGGAGTAATTCCCTGAAATTAATTTCTATATATAGACGAAAAGTCTACTTAGAATAAATTAATTTTAAAAGTACCAATATAAGCTAGAACTTTCTTTTAGCCAGAAAAAAAAAAAAAAAAAAAAAAAAAAAAAACAGTTTCTACTACTTAATTGATTTAAACATCTATTGGAAACACTTTAATCTGGCGAACATATGATAATTTTAAAGGGTAATTGTGCTTAAAAATATAAATTTTCATTTAATTTTGGTTTTACACGTGAACTAGATATTTTATTTTCAAATATACGAATTTTTAATTGTTCTAATTTTTCAATGTGATTGTCAATTTCGAACAAACAGTTTAATGCCATTATAACAAGTTGCACTTGTTATAATGGCATTAAACTGTTTGTTCGAAATTGACAATCATATTGAAAAATTATTAGTGATGGTGAAATTACTCTCCATAAATACTTATTAGTGACGGGATGATATCCCGTCATTATTGACCTCTAACTAGAGAGGCAGTAACGAGAGGCCATGACGGGCAAATTCCCATCACTAATAGTTTAGTGAGAGTATTTGCACTTTTAACCACGGTTTTTACCGTCACTAAAACTACTTTTTCTTGTAGTGTTGAAATGACAAATTAATGTCATCGTGACTAGCTAAAGTTGCATAGACATCCAACTATACGGTCATGTGACTAGGCATTAATTTTGTTGATATGTCTTGAATCTCCTGCTTTGTAGATTTGGGCTTTAAGCCCAATTTTAGTGTATTATCTCAGTACTACATATATGGTCTTGAGATATGTTATTTGTAACTTAACCACATAAATAAAATCCGTTCTCCTCTCTGTCTATGGACATAGCCAATTTGGTGAACCACGTAAATTTGTGTCTTCTTTACGTTTTCTGTTCGTTTATTACTCTATAATTAATCCTAATCTGTCACAACAAATTTGAGGAGCAATTGACAACTATGTGAACAATTAAAATGATTGAATGTTGTGTGCGTGTGTTAGCCAAACGGTAAGGGATTAATGTCTAAGGCCAAAGGTTTTGGGTTCGAGTTCCCTGTGACGCTGCCTTTAAATTTCTTTATTTAATACTGTTAATTTATAAATAAAAATAAATAAAAAAAATTGAATGTTCATGTATTTATAGGCAATTCTTTTAGTTCGGATTGAAAATCATAATTAAGTGAAAATTCACGTAGATAGGCGCAATTAGAAGTATTTTGACACCTAAAAAATGACATAACAATATTCTTTTTCCATAGTGGCTGAAAAAAGTCATGCATAAGTTATTGAAAAATTTCAACGTATCTACTTTACTATAAATAAAAATATGGTGTCATTTTTGAAAAAAAATCTAAAATATGTGAAATACCAAAAATCGAATGAAAATTGGTGAATTATTTAGCAATGAACCCAATAAAGAAAATAATTGAGCATGCATATATGGACAATTATAACTAGTGCTGGCAGCTATATATATATATAACTGAGTTATGGTCCCAACTCCCAAGTGAGGGCTCACTAGTCACTACACAACTACAAGAATTTAGGGCTCACCACACACTTTACTCTCTCTTGCTACAATTCTTTAAAGAATAAGTTCCATACATCCACAAGAATTTTCAACACACTTAAAAAAAATTCTTGAAATAATATGGTTTACTTGAACTACGCCATAATGCAACAAGAGTTATCAAAAATTTAGTTTCTTAGACTTCCAAGAATCTAGTTTCTTATACTTCCAAACGACTTCCTAATTCCTCTATTCGAATTTTTTTTGCTTTCTTTCTGGCCTAGTTAAAGTTAAAGGCTAAAATGGCATGTAAATATAGATAGGATAAAATGAATAAATCTCGTAAAGAAATGATTGGAGAAATTTGTCGATGGTAGGTGGGTGGTGTGTGTGATGTGTGAGTTGACACAAGTGTTGTGGTTTATGGATAGAAAAAAGCAAAGAGAGAGACAAAAAAAAGTCCTAGAGCACATTAACTTGGAACAACAAACAAGCCTTCTTCTCTCGACTATTCTATACCAATTGTCGTCTTCTTTAGCTTTTTATCCTTGAAACTTTATATCCTACCTCAAACCCAACTTCATCATCAAAACCACTCTCTCTCTCTCTCTCTTTCTCTCTCATATCTCATATGATTTGGCACTGTCAAGGCTTCTCTCTCTTAAGCAAGCATTTCTCAAAACTTCCAAGACAAAACTTTTGTTGGTTTTTTTTTGGCCAATTTTCCCACAAATATATACATATATGGGAATTAGATAAAAAAAAATAAGAGCCATTTTAGAACTTAATACCTTAGATATATATATATATATACAATGGATTCATCATTTTACGGTGAATTTGTGGTCTTAAATTTGAATTTCGTAACGGCAAATATTCTATAATTTTGAATTAATCATTTTTAACAATAAATTCATTATGTTACACAAAAATTTATCATGTGTTTACAGTTCCTAGTTTATATTTTGAAAAATAAATTATAACCTATCTCTAACTTATATATATATATATATATATATAGAGAGAGAGAGAGAGAGGGAGGGAGGGATAGTGAGTGGAGAATTCCATTATATATAATTTTCACCGATGAGAACATTTTTAGGCGGTCCTCTTTATTACTCTTCTCCCAAAAGGCTCGATTTATGAGTAAAGATTTAAAAGTAAAAATATTAATTTATGGGCGCTCAAAATTAGTGTAAAAAATCTAGGGTTAAGTACCAAATATCCCTCTATCGATGACGTCTCTATCGCGCTCAGGACACTATAGTCAGGATAAACGTTGTTTGCTACCTCAACGTGACAAAATCGAATCAATTTCCTCCCCACCACTTAACGGAGCTTAACACCATTAGAATTTTTTTTCTTTTTTGTTTTTAATTAAGGTGGGCCCCAACTTGCCTTCTCTCTCTCAATTCTGACAGGGGGGCATTTGCTATCGGTCATTCTCTTTTCCCCGACTTAGCTCGACACAGCTCAGTCACCGCCGTTGCTCCATCACCTCGGAGAGAATCGCTGCCACCGGTCACCCTCTTCTCCCCGATTCGACCCCAGACACAAGATCCTCACCCATAGGTGTGAACCCTGCGCCGTCTCCTTCTTTGGCGACGACAAGATGCCGCCGCCTCCCTCTCTCATTCCGGCGACTGCAGTGGCCAGCGGAGCCAGCCACAGCCCAAAGCCCTATCTCTCTCTCTAATCGAAGCTGTGGTTAGTGCACGACGGCGCCTAGCTGCTGTTGTCCATCGAAGATCAAGGGAGGGTGCGGCATGGCGGCTTCACCCGCTACTGCAGGGTCAAGGACGCAGAGGAGAGAGAAGGCGGTGAGAGATAGGAAGGCAGCTAGGACGCGGCGGTCGACGGTAGCTCGGAGCTACTGTCCGGCCAAACGAAGGGAGAGGGAGACTAGGGCAAGAGGCAGCGGCAGCCTTCGTTGCTGCTCGGCGGAATTGAGAATGAGGCAAGCTGGGGCCCACTTTAATTAAATATATATATATATATATATTCTAACGATGTTAAGCTCCGTTAAGTGGCGGGAGAAAATTGGTTCGATTTTGTCACGTTGAGGTAGCAAACAGCGCTTATCCTGATTATAGGGTCCTGAACGCGATAGGGACGCCATCGATGGAGGGGTATTTGGTACTTAACCCAAAAATCTATAGATTATCGTTGTAAATCGTATTGGCCTATGAAAATTTGAAAATGAGGAACGGATTCAGCAGAATAATTTGGCCCGATATATGTTTTCACAAGAAGGAATATCTTTGCCATTATGGGTGTTTGTTTGTAGCTAAAAATATCTCAAATTCAAATCTGAGACGGTTAAAAAGAAAGAACACTAGAATGTTGGCCTATAATTTTAGCCCATAAATTTACTTTTGAGAAGAATATATATGTGTTGTAAATAGTCCCACTAGATCTGGACATTTTTTACTATCAAGCCCACTAGAAACATCCTAATGGGCTCAAGATTGACAATAGGCTCACTTGGTACAAGTTTCATGCAATGCAAGTATCAATCTATATATCGAGTATCCTAGGAAACTTGTGCCTCCGCTGCTCCATGCATATGGTATACATTTTCAAGGAAATTTAAGAAAATATGTATCCTGCCACGAGATTTTGTAAGCAATAATTTTGTTAATAATAATAATAATAATAATAATAATAATAATAATAATAAAGTCTTAACTGCCTGATGGTTCAAATACTGATGAGCAAGGCTGTTTCTAGACAAAAATTAATACCAAATATATATTATATATATTCGGGTACGGGTAACAAAATCTCTAACAAAATTCGGGTACGGGTAACAAAATTTCGAACCCTGTGAAAAAAAATACCCTCCAGACACAATATCAGTCATAGGATTGATAAAATAAATGCACCAGATCGTGCCCTAGATCTCACTAAAATTAGGGGGTCTCGTTGGAGCGGCCCCCTATATATATATATAGGGGGCCGCTCCAACGAGACCCCCTAATTTTAGTGAGATCTAGGGCACGATCTGGTGCATTTATTTTATCAATCCTATGACTGATATTGTGTCTGGAGGGTGATTTTTTTTCACAGGGTTCGAAATTTTGTTATTCATCAGTATATACTGCATTGTTCATCAGTATATACGGCCTTGTTCATCAGTATATATGCCTTATTCATTACGAATTTTTTAATTTTTATTTTTCATCAGTATATGCATCTTGTTCATTAGATATACGTTTTGTTCATTAGTATTATATGTCTTATTCATTGTACTCATGTTACACGAAAAATAGGGGGTCTCACTGGAGCGCGCCCCTATATATATATATATATATATATAGGAAATGGCTACTGTGAAAACACTTCTTAATATATAAAATAGAAATCATTTTCAGCCCTTAGATCATCAATATTTACGGTTGATTCATCACATTGTTGGATGAATTCATGGTCCCGAGTTCAAATCTCAAAGGTAGCAAAAAATTTGTTTTTCGCAATTCATGCAATTACACAACAAATTCATACATGTTCTACATATAATTCATATATTTTAACTACTTCTTATTTTATATATTAATAATATTTATACCGTAGCCCTCTCCTTTATATATATATATATATATATATATATATATATAGGGGATGGCTAAAATAAAAACACTTCTTAAAATATAAAATATAAACAATTTTCAGCCCTTAGATCATCAAGATCTACGGTTGATTCGTAACCCTTTTGGATGAATTCGTGGTCCTGGGTTCGAATCCCAAATGTAGCAAAAATTTATTTTTCACAATTCGTAATCATGTTGGATGAATTCGTAACCATGTTGGATAAAATTCGTACATTGAAAAATGTTTATATTTATATTTTAAGAAGTGTTTTCACTGTAGCCCTCCCCTATATATATAGGGGGCCGCTCCAATGAGACCCCCTAATTTTAGTGAGATCTAGGGCACGATTTGGTGTGTTTATTTTATCAATCATATGGCTGATATTGTATCTGGAGGGTGATTTTTTTTCGCAGGGTTCGAATCCTGGAGGAAGCAGAATATTTTAAATTTTGTTATTCATCAGTATATACTGCATTGTTCATCAGTATATACGGCTCTGTTCATCAGTATATATGTCTTATTCATTACGAATTTTTTAAATTTTATTTTTCATCAGTATATACATCTTGTTCATTAGATATACGTGTTGTTCATTAGTATTATATGTCTTATTCATTGTACTCATGTTACACGAAAAATAGGGGGTCTCACTGGAGCGCGCCCCTATATATATATATATATATATAGTGTGTGGTTCTAGAGAGAACTACATTATTTGTGAGAATGTGAGAACCATTAAATCTAATGCATCCACTGTAAAAATTAATGCATTCGCTGTTAAAATTAATGCACTCAAAAAAATAAAAATAATTGTTCCCTTCAGGATTCGAACCCAGGATCTATATTCATCCAACAAGATGATGCATCCACCGTAGATCTTGATGATCGAATGACTGAAAATGGTTCTCCATTCTTCTTTTATTTAGTGTTTCTTTCTTGAACGACGATGAAGCGCAGTCTGTTGGTAAGACGCTTCCCCTCCAACCAATAGGTCGGGGGTTCGAGTCACCCTAGAAGCTAGAGTGTGAGTTGTTGAGAAATTAGACGCAACTAATTCCGCCCGGGATCAAGTGTGACTCAATATTGTGGATATCGACCGATATGAAACGAGAAGAAAAAATGACACCGATATTTTTAACGTGGTTCGGCCAAACTGCCTACGTCCACGGACCCACACCAATATATTAGAGAATCTCAAAAGGAGTAGTACAACAAAAATACCACACTGTATTTTGTATATGCCTACGCAGAGGCTATCTCTCAACTCACTTTTATCACTCGTGTATAACTTCCACACTGAAGTTTTCTCTCACAAGAATTTTCTCTCTCTCTCTCTTTCTCTATCTCTCTCTAGCTGAAAGTTAGATTGTTGTTTTGGTGTTGTGTTTAGCAAGTGCTGCGGAGGGGATTATTTATAGTGAAGGAATTGGAGGTGGTAGGTGAGATGTGGTTGGTGAGAGGTGGTTGGTGGCAGCCATAAAAGAAAGCTGCCACTTTTGACTAACAATCTCCCACTTGAAGACTGATTTCAATCTGTCTTCACACCTCGATCAACGCAGCAGCCTTTCTGTCTTTGTCATTCTAGCAAACCAATTGAAGCTGAGCACAACTTCAATTTATCAATGGTTACTGCCTTTGTAAGCATGTCGGCTGGATTTTGAGCTCCTTGGATCTTTTCAAGTATTAACACCTCATCCTCCAACAGAGATCTGATGAAATGATAACGAAGTCCAATATGTTTCGTTCTAGAATGAAATGCTGAATTCTTTGCCAGATGTATCGCACTCTGACTATCACTGTACAAGACATTCTTCGTCTGATCAAAACCCAATTCTGCCAACAACCCTTGTAACCAGATCATTTCTTTGCTAGCCTCGGTGATTGCCACGTATTCTGCTTCTGTAGTGGATAAAGCAACAATCTTTTGTATCTGCGAGATCCAACTAACAGCAGTCGTGCCAACAGTAAAGACATAACCGGTAGTGCTTCTCCTGCGATCTACCTCACCGGCAAAATCTGCATCTACAAAACCTTGTAGTGCTACATCACCTCGTCGAAAACACAAGCATCTATCAGTAGATCCACGTAGATATCTCAATATCCACTTTACTGCTTCCCAATGCTGCTTTCCTGGATTTGCCATAAATCTGCTCACAACTCCCACTGCATGAGCGATATCTGGTCTAGTACAGACCATGGCATACATCAGACTTCCAATGGCTGAGGCGTAAGGAATTTTAGCCATGAAGTCTCTTTCCTCCTTAGTCTTTGGAGAGTGCTCTTTGGATAGGCGGAAATGGTTAGCTAATGCTGAGCTAACCGGTTTAGCACTGCTCATGTTGAATCTTTGCAAGATTCGATTGACGTAGTTGGCCTGAGACAACTGCAAAACACCTTTTTGCTTGTCTCTGTAAATTCTCATCCCGAGAATTTGCTTTGCTTCTCCTAAGTCCTTCATCTCGAACTCCGCTGAAAGCTGCCTTTTCAACTTCTTGATTTCGTTCAAGTCTGAGCCGGCTACTAACATGTCATCAACATAAAGTAGCAAGATGATATAGCTGGACTCGAACCTCTTGAAGTAACAACAATGGTCAGCATTGCACTTCATGTAGCCATTTTTCTGCATGAATCCATCAAACTTCTTGTACCATTGCTTCGGAGCTTGCTTCAAGCCATACAGGCTCTTTTTCAACTTGCACACCAACTTCTCCTTTCCTTTGACAGAGAATCCATCTGGTTGTTGCATGTATATTTCCTCCTCTAAGTCACCATTGAGGAAAGCAGTTTTCACATCTAACTGCTCTAGATGCAAGTCCTCCGTTGCGACAATACTCAGGACCGACCGGATTGTTGTCAACTTTACAACCGGAGCAAAGATATCTGTGTAGTCAATTCCTTCTTCCTGTTGGAAACCTTTGACTACCAATCTTGCCTTATATCGCTTTGAACCATCATGCTCTTCTTTGATTCTGTACACCCATTTGTTGTGTAGAGCTTTCTTTCCTTTGGGCAACTCAACTAGTTCCCACGTCATATTAGAGATAAGAGATTTTATCTCTTCTTTCATTGCAAGCTCCCACTTGACAGAATCTCCGACTTGACATGCTTCTTCATAGAATTCAGGTTCACCAGAATCGGTCAGAAACATCTGATTCATGTACTTCCTGTTTGGAACATGAGGTCGAGATGACCTCCTGGGTATAGGAGTTGGAGCTGGAACTGGAGACTGTGGTAGATCAGCCTCAGAGTTGGGCTCTTCTATCTGCAAACTTTCATCTGTTTGCTTCGATGTACTGCACTCTTCAGTATCATCTGGATCAACGTATGTTGGATCGTCACTTGTTGTGTCGGTGGACTGCACTGCATTCCTGTCCTTGTACATCACATTTTCATTGAATATGACATTCCTGTTTTTGTCATCCCAAAAACGGTACCCGAACTCATCTCCACCATATCCAATGAAAGTACATTTTAGTGATTTGGAGTCGAGCTTACTCCTGGCATTATCACTAATGTGTACATACGCGACACAACCAAATACTTTCAAGTGAGAAAGTTTAATTTCTTTGCCGCTCCAAACTTCCTCAGGTATTCTGTACTCCAATGGTACAGATGGCCCATGGTTAACGAGATATGCCGCTGTGTTGACAGCTTCTGCCCAAAATTGTGTTGGCAGTCCTGCATGTATCCTCATGCTCCTAGCTCTTTCTGTCAACGCCCGGTTCATGCGTTCTGCAACTCCATTTTGTTGTGGTGTCCCTGGCAACGTCCTTTCTAACTTGATGCCGTCCTGGTAACAAAATTTCTTGAACGCCATATCTTCGTATTCTCCACCATTATCGGATCTCAACTTCTTTATCCGTAAGCCAGTTTCATTCTCCACCATGGCCTTCCACTTCTTGAACGCCTCAAACACCTCTGACTTGTGTCTCAAGAAGTAAACCCACACCTTTCTCGAGTGGTCATCGATGAAAGTCACAAAGTAAGACTTTCCGCCAATGGATGAAACTGCTGCTGGGCCCCAAACATCTGTGTGGACTAACTCAAGCTTTACTTGCTTCGGAGTTCTACCACTGGTATTGAAACTCACCCTCTTCTGCTTCCCGAAGATACAACTTTCGCAAAAGTCTATATCAACAGACTGAAGCTCTGGTAGTTTCCCTTTCGAATGCATATACTTGAGCCATTTCTGGCTCATGTGCCCAAGTCTTTGGTGCCACAGATTTGCATTCTTCTTGCTATCAGCAACTGCAATTGTCACACACGCATTCATCGTTGTGTATAGGCTTCCAGTATCCTTGCCACGTGCAAGAATCATTGCGCCCTTAGTGATTTTCCAATAATCACCAGAGAAGTGTGTATCACATCCTTCTCTTGACAATTGCTTGACGGAGATCAAGTTCTTCCTCAACTCTGGAATGTGTCTCACGTCCTTCAATTTCCATACAGATCCATTGAGTTTGATCTGTACTTCTCCTATGCCCACCACGCTGCATGGATGATCATCTCCGAGATATACTTCTCCGAAATTTCCCGACATGTAATTTATGAAGGAATTTCGATTCGAGGTGGCATGGAAAGATGCTCCAGAGTCTATGACCCAATACTCGGCCATTTTCTCCATGGAACATATCAAGGCATCGCCTTCTTCTTCAGCCATAACATTGGCTTCGGTCTTTTTCTCGTTTTCCTTTGAAGGTAATTTACACTGCGTTCTGTAGTGTCCGACCTGACCACAGTTCCAACATTCAATAGACTTTGATTTGTTGGAATTCTTGTGGATCCTGGAGCTCTGCCTGCCATTCCTTGACTTGCTCCGTCCACGCCCTTGACTTCTGTTTGAGTTTCTGCCTCTGCTTTCTGCATTTAAGGCGGCACCTGAAGTGGAGGTTACATCTGACTGTCTCCTGATCTCCTCGGTTAAGATCATGCTCACGACATCATCGAACTTCATTTTGGACTTACCGGCAGAGCTGCTAATGGCCGTAACTGTGCCATTCCAGCTCTCAGGTAACTGCCCAAGTATTAACAAAGCTCGGACCTCATCATCAAAATTGATGTCCACCGTGGTAAGTTGGTCCGTCACTTCGTTGAACTCGTTCAAATGTTCTCCAAATCTTCCGCTTTCCGTCATTTTCATATTGAACAATTTCTTGATCAAATGAACTTTATTTGCTGCAGACGGCTGCTCGTACATGCTGGATAAAGCTTTCATGAGAGACGTTGTTGTCTTCTCATGCTTTATGTTGAAGGCGACTGACTTTGACAAGGTCAGTCTGATTGCGCCGAGTGCCTTTCGATCAAGCACCTCTCACTCGTCGTCCTTCATATCCACTGGCTTTTCCTTCAAGGGCTTATACAGGTCCTTCTGGTACAAGTAATCCTCCATTTGCATTTTCCAAAATCCAAAATTCACACCATTGAATTTCTCCATTTTGAAAATTTTATCGTCTGTCGACATTGCTCCCACTCGATCAAAAACACGATAATTTTCTCAAAAAATTCATTTCTGATGTGGAGGTTCAGTTTACACTGCAACCACAGAGCATACTAAGAATTTTAAAAGAATAATTACCGTTGCGCACGAAACACTGTTCGCAAAATTTACTATTCACGAATTCACTATTCACGTGAATAGTACCAGCGCAAGAAAAAAAATATTTTCGCCACCAACGTGGCTCTGATACCAGTTGTTGAGAAATTAGACGCAACTAATTCCGCCCGGGATCAAGTGTGACTCAATATTGTGGATATCGACCGATATGAAACGAGAAGAAAAAATGACACCGATATTTTTAACGTGGTTCGGCCAAACTGCCTACGTCCACGGACCCACACCAATATATTAGAGAATCTCAAAAGGAGTAGTACAACAAAAATACCACACTGTATTTTGTATATGCCTACGCAGAGGCTATCTCTCAACTCACTTTTATCACTCGTGTATAACTTCCACACTGAAGTTTTCTCTCACAAGAATTTTCTCTCTCTCTCTCTTTCTCTATCTCTCTCTAGCTGAAAGTTAGATTGCTGTTTTGGTGTTGTGTTTAGCAAGTGCTGCGGAGGGGATTATTTATAGTGAAGGAATTGGAGGTGGTAGGTGAGATGTGGTTGGTGAGAGGTGGTTGGTGGCAGCCATAAAAGAAAGCTGCCACTTTTGACTAACATGAATGAGTTTTTTCCTTTCTTTGATTGTAACAAATTTAAAAAAAAAAAAGTATTTTTTTCTTGAACCTCTCCCTATATATATATTAGAGTAGAGGGCTGTTTCTAGACTCGACTATGAATCTTGTTCAACCCAATTTTAATAATCACGCCCACAGACGGCCAAACCGCCCATTGTAAGAGCTACTTGTTCCTTTTTTTCCCAACTCTGGTTTTAACATTTTGATGTAAACTTTATTATGAGACTGAAATGTAGACTTCTTTCCAAGAAAAACATTTTAAATTTCTTCACAAATATACTCGACTTGAGTTTAGAAAAGATCCGAGAGTTAAAAGAATCAAAGACATGTCCCATAGTACTACAGAACTAATCTCCCACCATCTTACGAATCAAAATTCATCAGAAAACATATTATTGAACCAAATATTTGTATTTTATGATTGTTCAAATTAAACTCCATCAGCATTAGTCATGAAAGATGGTAAAAGTGCACCTAGTTTTGGAAAACAACTTAGAATTGAAGAAAAGGGCAACCAATAAGAGTGAAAGGCCGTTGCGAGTTAAAAAACTGCAGAGATCACATGCGATGTAAAGATGTCTATGAAAGCAACCATCCATGGTCTGAGTACTTGTTCATTTTCTCAATGCCTTCCAACTCTAACCGTATTTAACTGTTTTTCATTATTTTATTAGGTAAATACCAATTCAACTCTTTCTCTATATATATGCAACCAAAGTTAGCATCACCCCCACACAAAAAAGATACATATATAGTAGCAAAAACGAAGTGAACATTTCTGAGATGGAGATGGAGATACCCGTGATCGATTTCAGCAAGCTCAAGAGCGAGAAGAGAGGCCAAACCATGGCGCTCCTGCACGAGGCTTGTCAGAAATGGGGATTTTTTATGGTAATCAAACTGCCTACACACACACACACACCATCTTAACTATATATTCTGATCGCCGGCGCTGTGCAGATCGAGAATCACGACGTCGATACGGAGCTGATGGAGAAGGTGAAGGCGCTGACCAAGGCTCACTACGACCACTACATGAAGCCCGGCTTCCTCGACTCAGACGCCGCCAAGAGCCTCTCCGCCAACGAGTACGTTCCGGACATGGACTGGGAGAGCACCTTCTTCATCTGCCACCGCCCTGACAACACCATCAACGACATCGCCGCCCTCTCCCAACACCTCAGGTAAGAGAGACCGTCGTACCTATTTTTTATTTTTTGATAAATTAATAATATTAAATAAAGAAATTTTAAAGACCGCGACTTAGAACTCAAGACCTTTGACATTAGACATTAACACACAGACGACGTACCTAATATGAGACCTGAGCCAGAATATTACTACGCAGGCAGTCGATGGACAAGTACATCGACCAGGTGATCGCGCTGGCCGAGAAGTTGTCAGAGCTGATGTGTGAGAATCTCGGGATCAGCAGGGCCCACATGATGGAGGCGTTCGCCGGGAGCCGGGGCCCCTCTGTGGGGACCAAGGTGGCGATGTATCCCGAGTGCCCGCACCCGGAGCTCATGAGAGGCCTCAGAGAGCACACGGACGCGGGCGGGATCATACTTCTGCTCCAGGACGACCAGGTCCCGGGGCTGGAGTTCTTGAAAGGCGGGGAATGGGTGAAAATCCCGCCTTCCAAGAACAACCGGATATTCGTCAACATCGGGGACCAGGTGGAGATAGTGAGCAACGGGGTGTACAAGAGCGCGGTGCACAGAGTGATGGCCATGAAGGAGGGCAACCGCATCTCCGTCGCCACATTCTACAACCCCGGTGGAGACGCCGTCATTTCTCCGGCTGCCGAGCTCCTGCTTCCGAGGGATATTCAGTTCAAGGATTATCTCAAGCTCTACACCAAGACGAAATTCGGGGACAAAGCCATCCGCTTTCAGTCCCTTAAAACGTCTATGGCGGCGACTGAGAATTGAAGCTGCTCACAAATGCTTCCTTAGAAGTGGCATGCATGTTTGAGTATGCATAAAGTGTGGAGTCTTGAGATCATATATCAACAAAATTTCTATTCTTCACTTGTTAATGTAGTGGAATGAGTGTCACAATCTTAACATCAAGGTTAATTTTCTATTCAAGAATGCTTTGCTCAATTTTTCCTTCTAAATACTCCATTCGTGCATCAATTCATGTCCTATCCATTTTTAGTAATTATTTATATATTTTTTAATTGGTGAATCCCTATAAATAATACATTTTTTCTTCACTCAATTAATAAACAATACACTTTATTAGTCTCTTTCTTCACTCAACTAATAAACAATACATTTTTTTTCTTAAAACACGTGTTTCCTCCCCTAGATCATGAATTAGTGGATGGAGAAAGTATTATTTTCTCAATCTAGCTTGTTGTGTGAAAATCATACAAATTTTAATAAAATACTTGAATATACGGGAAATAAAAGTTTAATTTTTATTATAGTGTTCAAGTAAAAGGTGGATCCAATAATTAGTAAATTTTGTGAATAAAGGATAATAATCTTAAAGGTTAAAATTAAAAGCGTGTGTGCAATAAATTTTTGGGGACGAATTAAAATGGTAAAATAAATAATCTTTTTAAAATGGCAAAACGAATAAATATTTTGAAGGAGGGATAGAGTGATATACATATTTTACTTACTAAAGTCAAAAGGGAGGGAACAAACTAAAATAAAAGGTAGCACAAAGGGCATGTTTGTTTGGCACGGATTCTGGCCTGGGAAAGTAATCTGATTCCAAAATATTAAATTCCTGTGTTTGGTTAAATTTTTATGAGTCAAGGAAAGTAATAAGAATCCTGAAAACAAGGAAAGTAGTGCAACTTTCCAGGATTCTTATTCCCTAGCTTTTCTTAGGTATTCTTTTTCCTCATTCTCAAGATTCTTATTTATTTGTATTATTTTATAATAAAATGTAAATTATAATTTTTATTTAGTTGGAATTTAATGTTTCTATTATTATTATTATTATTATTATTATTATTATTATTATTATTATTATTATTATTATTATTATTATTATTATTATTATTATTATTATTATTATTATTATTATTATTATTTAATTATTTAATTAGTTCATAATTTATTTTAAGCAAATTATAATGTAATTCTCGTATCTATGTATCAACTTTATATTATTATTATTATTATTATTATTATTATTATTATTATTATTATTATTATTATTATTATTATCATCATCATCATTTAATTGATTAATTAGTTCATAATTTATTTTAAGCAAATAATAATTTAATTCTCAGAACTATGAATCAAATTAATAATAATAATAATAATAATAATAATAATAATAATAATAATAATAATAATAATAATAATAATAATAATAATAATAATAATAATAATAATAATAATAATGTATGATCATAGTTCTAAGAATTAAATTCTAATACATTAATATTATTATTATTATTATTATTATTATTATGTAAGAAAATTTGAATTTAATTTTAGAATTATAAATCATATAATTAACCTTAATGATGTACTTTGTTGTTACTAAAAAAATTAGAGAGAAATTTATTATAAAGATTAAATTACAATTTAATTCTTATATATATTGATTAATTATATTTATTTGATGATAAAAATCCAAAATACTAATAAATATTTTTGGTATTTCCAAACATTGGAAAATGAATCTATTAGGATTCATTTTCCACGGAATCATTTTCCCGGGAATAACAATCCCAATTCACATTACTTTCCTGGCAAACAAACATGCCCAAAGAGTATTCTTTAGCTAAAGTTTAGTGCGTACGGCTGAAGTTTAGGAAACATACTTGGTTATTAATTAATGTAGCTCTTTTTTTTTGATCGGTAAAATTAAAATTTTATTAAGATAAAAAGCAAGACACCAGGGATGCCAATCAAAACAAGAAGGAAAGATTGAAACCCTTTGAGCACCACATGGTGAAAGGGATTCTCAACTCCAAAACTTTATAGACCTCATTCCAACTCCAAAGTCTACCCTTGATCTGTAAAACAAGTCTCTCAATATCCCAAATCTTTCCTTGAAAACGACTCTCGTTTCTTTTTTCCCATAGTGTCCAAACCGTTCCCACCCATAACGCATTTAGCAATCTTCTTCCTTTCTTCTTTTTGGCAGCAGAGATGAAGGAAGTGTAATGATGGAGAGTACCTCTAGGATTTGCCGTTTTGATGTGTAACCATTGGAAGATTTGGTCCCACACCGCCGCAGCTTTCGGGCAATGAAGAAACAGATGTTCCGTCGTCTCCTCTCCAGCGACACAGGCGTTGCATCCTCTCTCTTCCCAGCTAATTTGAATTTGTCGTCTTCTTAAGTTGTCACAGGTAGCCAAACGATTTCTAAGACATCTCCACGCTGTCACCTTGGCTTTGTGCGATGTTGGAGCCTCCCAAACCATTGCCATCTCAGCCGGTTGAGTTTGTTGCGCCTCTCTGGAAGCCGCCACCAAATCATAAGCCGACTTTGTTGAGAATTTACCGTCCGTAGTTGCCCTCCAACTCCATCCATCAGTTAAACCTGTAGAAGGGACAAAAGCAGCAACAAGTCTCAAAAGTTCCTCCACCTGTCCATTCTCTCTTTCCCTCAAATCCCTCCTCCAATTCACCGACCACACCCACTCTTCTCCTTCCCAAAACCCACTCTCTCCGACAAGGGCTTTCTTATTCGAGCACAAGTTATACAATCTCGGGAAAGAGAACTTGAGAGGTTCGTAACCAGCCCACACGTCCTCCCAGAACATTGTATTCATCCCATCCCCGAGACTGTGTTGAAGGTGATCAATGAACCATCTATCGTCTCTTCCTCCCCCTTTCTCCACAATTTTCGCCCACCACCCCAACTGCCCACTTCTTCCCACCATCGAGCAATCCCCATCTTCGCCCCAGACAAGTTCCCCATAAATCGATTTGATCACTCTCGCCCACAAAGCTCCCCCATCCACCAAAAATCTCCAAAGCCATTTAATTAACAGAACATGATTAAACAATTCCACATCCCGAAACCCAAGACCTCCTGTTTTCTTATTGGAACACAAGGAGCTCCATTTAAACCAGATGATTCTTCTCGACTGAGAGTCTCCACCCCACAGAAATCTGGAGAACAAGGAATTGAGGTTCTTGAGCACAGTCTTGGGAATGAAAGCGTAGGCCAGTTGATATACCGGAATAGATTGAAGCACCGCTTTGACAAGAGTGATCCTCCCTGCCAACGAGAGAGGTCTTTTTCTCCAGCTTGCAATTTTGTTTGAGACTTTATCCACCAAGAACTTCCATTCGCTAACACCATTGCTTCGGCCTCCAATTTTGGTTCCCAAGTAAAGACACGGGAAGTAACCAATCTTGCAATGGAGAAACGAAGCCCATGTCCTCTCGACTGACACATTCACTCCCACCGTCATCAGGCTGCTCTTCGCGAAGTTGACAGCAAGACCCGAGACAAAATGAAAGAGAAGCAACAGACTTTTCAGTGATTCCACATTACGCTCATCAGCCTCTAAAATAAAGATGGTGTCATCCGCGTACTGGAGATGTGTAATCGGCACTTCATCCTTACCAATCTTAACAGGAAACAATAACTGTCGTTCCACTGCTCTCTCAACAAGCGCATTCAACCCTTCCGCAACAATGAGGAATAAGAAGGGAGACATCGGATCACCCTGTCTCAAGCCTCTCTCCATTTTGAAATCTCCCGTTGATGACCCGTTAACAAGGACACTTGCTGTGGCTGACTGTAACACCCTTGAATCCATTTCCTCCAAATCCCATCGAAGTTCATTCTATCCAGCAAAGTATCCAAAAAATCCCATTGAACTGAGTCGAAAGCTTTGGCAAAGTCAATCTTAAAGAATATCCGGCTTCGTCGCTTCTTTTTTGACTCAACAACAACTTCATTCAAAATGACCGCACCATCGAGAATGAACCGCCCTTTAACGAAAGCGCTTTGATTATAAGAGATGATCGACCCCATCACCTTCGTCAGTCTCCCCGCCAAGATCTTTGCAATGATTTTATACAAGCTGGTAATGAGCGAGATTGGACGAAATTCGTTCAACGAATCAGCCCCTTCTTTCTTCGGTATTAAAACGATGAAAGAAGCATTACCTCCTTTAGGAATTTTACCGTTCGCGTGGAAGTCCTTCAAGACCTGGAGGATATCCTCCTTAACCACATGCCAAGCCGATCTCCAGAATGAAAAGTTAAAGCCATCAGGTCCTGGACTCTTATCGCCAGAGCAGCTCCAGACCGCTTCTTTAACTTCTTCGGGTTCGAAACCTCTAATCAGCCAATTTCTCTCCTCATCAGAGATTTTCCTTCTCACAAAGTCAATGGGAATAACAGGCATCTGTCTATCTTTCCGCTTGAAAAAGGTTTCAAAATGATTTCTCACCCTAGCTTTTACCTCTTCCGGTTTGGAGATCCATGAGTTATCAAAGATCAGTCCGCCTATGTCATTCTTCAACCGCCTCCCTTTAATCGCCTTATGGAAGAAGCCAGAATTCACATCTCCCTCCTTAAGCCATTTCAGTTTAGCCTTCTGTTGTAAGGTCATCTGCTTATGCTTCATCTGAAGGGAAATGAGAGCTTGGAGCTCATTTCTCCTTATAACATCCACTTCGCCTAAACAACTCTGCTCGTCAAGCTCATCTTTCTGTTGTAACTCCTTCTTTAATTCGTGAATTTTAGAATCAATCTCACCAAAGGAAGTACGATTCCAAACTTTTAAAGCCTCGCGAAGTTTCTTCAATTTCTCCTTAACCACGAAAAAGCTCCATCCCTGACAGTCAGTCCCCGTCCACACTTTCTTTACAACATCTTCAAACTCCGGGTGATTCGTCCAAGCATTTAGGAACCTAAAAGGTCTTGGTCCCCAATCCTCCGTTCTAGTAGTGAGAACAATTGGGCAGTGATCCGAGATCGAACGCTGAAGACCGCGTGCAGAACTTCCTTCCCAAGAAAGCATCCAAGTTTCGTTAACAAGGAAACGATCGATCTTGCTCTTGCATTTGCCATTGGGCTTGTACCAAGTGTACTTTCGACCTTGTGTATGAATTTCCTTCAGATCGTTCCCCCTAATAAAATCCTCGAAAAACCTCGCATCCGACGCTCGAAACGTCTCCCCGCTGCCCACCCTCTCTTCTCTTCTCCTGACTGCGTTAAAATCTCCCAAAATACACACACTTCGATCCGCATTCTGTTCAACAATAGAACCAATTGCATCCCAGAGAATCCTCTTTTCCTTTGATTCAGTTGGCGCATAAACATTGATAATGCAACACAAGAGACCGTCCTCCTTGTACCTACCGTTAACAACCACGGCCCCCGGTAAATCCCAAGAACTAGATGCTTCGAACACCTCCCTATTCCATAAACACGCAATTCCCCCAGCTCTCCCCTCAGAGTTCCTGATTGCCTTATCTGTGTTATTAAACCCCCACCAAGAATTACAAAAAACATCACTAAAAGTCTCCATTTTTGTCTCTTGTAAACAACAAATATCAATCTTATGCCCTCTTACAAGTTCCATAACATCTCGCTGTTTCGCAATACTCCCCAAGCCCCTAATGTTGTATGACAGTAAATTCATGGACAATTCATCTGACTCCCAGCATTATTGAAGGAAAGGAAGTTACCTTGCATCTCGATTTGGCGGACAATCACCTCTTCTTCAGTCTGACTTGAAAGACCTAACTTCTTCCCAAAGTCCCAGATTTTCTGACCTGAAATTCCCCCTCCTCTGTCAAAAGCAACCCTTTTTGTCTCTCCCCAATGTCTTCCTCCTCTGCGGCCTCCTCCTCTCTCCCATTTAGTGGTTCTATTTCAGAGATGAAACGCCCCCAATTCTCCTTCTCCCTCGCTCTATTCTTCTTTTTCCCTTTACCTTTTTTTCCTTTTGTGCATCAGTGATCAGACCTTTTGTTGTTGGAAGGCAGCCTAACTTCCCCTGCTTGGGAGCCCGAAGAATCATCCTTTTCGGTCCTAGACACTCCCTCAGAATGGTTGTTTTCTTCTACAAAAACATTCACGTCGAGACTCTCACTGTTATCTTCCAGATCATCAATACCCCCTTGTAGAAGAATGGGTTCCTTTTCTCTCTTTTCTCTCACAGCAGGAACCGTGGGCAAGGAAATAGGTACCTCGCAAAGAGTGGCCTGCTCGGCCCTGCAAGAAGACTGGCTTAAAACTGCGGCAGCAATCGCATTCAAAAGCAGTCTCGAGCCTCCCAACGTTGTCTCCTCATGATTGGTAACCTCGACTGACGTATCTGCAACGGTTTGTTGCGAAGGAATCGGAGAGTTCAATTCTTGGAGAACTGAGACGTCTTGCGAAGGAATCGAAGAGTTCAATTTCTTGGAGAACCGAAACGTCTCCATCTTCCACACCGATGCCATCCATCATTCCAATGGTAGCGATAGCCTGATCCATGGATTCCACTCCATCCGACCATCCTGGATCCGATTCTGATTCCGACTCGTCTAAATCCGGTACTCCGAATAAGGACGAGAGTGGGTTATCCTGAATTTCTTCAATGCGAAGTGTGAAACTAGCTCCATCAATGCAGCACTCCACTACTTGCTCAATGGATTTGAGACCTGTAGAGATTTGGATCAAAGCTTCGTCCAATTTCTCTTTTTCTTTCGTGAGTTCGTGAATTTTCAAAACCCGCCCAAATTTTGACGTCACCGAATCAAAGAAACGAGAGTTCCATGCATGAAGCGGGATCCCAATCCATTTCGTCCAAATAGATCGCTGCTGGTGAACATCCACGAAGTTCCTTTTCCTCTTCCAAAGAAACCAGAAGTCACTCCATTCATCTAACTCCGTGAGAACTTTCCGAGATCACAGAGAGTCACCTTCTTCTTCAACAACATCCCCGAACATTGCAGCTTTGATTTCTTAAGAAGGAAGTTTGGTGCCGTCCGCGTTCCGACTGACATTTTCTGTCCCAATAAGAGAAATAAAAAAGGGAAGCCTTTCGGCTTTGTCCGATTCGAAGGTGTCGAGGATACGGAAGGTTTGCTTGAACAGTTGAATCAACTTTGGATTGGAAGCTACAAAATTAGAGTTTTTAAACCAAGGTTTGAGAGGGTGGTGAGGGATGCAGAAAAAAAGGGGTTCGACGCCAAAAGAGATATTGGAAAGAAACCGGACTACTTCCATTTTTTGGATTCTGCAAAGAAGAAGCCGGGAGTTTCCTTTAAAGAAGTTCTCACTGGAGTCTCTGAAGGAGAACCCAGCACAAGAGAAAAGCTACAATTCAAAACTTCGGAGGAGGATTCAAAGTGGCTTGAAGGAACATTCACAGGTTTCATCAAAGATGATTTCTTCTGGGATGAAATCAAAGAAGAAATCAACAGCAAATGTGCCGGGAAACTGAAAGTTTCGACGATGGGGGGAAGTTTGGTGCTCATCCGAAGTATTTGCGAACTGCCAACACAAGAAGTTCTCACGGAGTTAGATGAATGGAGTGACTTCTGGTTTCTTTGGAAGAGGAAATGGAACTTCGTGGATGTTCACCAGCAGCGATCTATTTGGACGAAATGGATTAGGATCCCGCTTCATGCATGGAACTCTCGTTTCTTTGATTCGGTGACGGCAAAATTTGGGCGGGTTTTGAAAATTCACGAACTCACGAAAGAAAGAGAGAAATTGGACGAAGCTTTGATCCAAATCTCTACAGGTCTCAAATCCATTGAGCAAGTAGTGGAGTGTTGCATTGATGGAGCTAGTTTCACACTTCGCATTGAAGAAATTCAGGGTAACCCACTCTCGTCCTTATTCGGAGTACCGGATTTAGACGAGTCGGAATCGGAATCGGATCCAGGATGGTCGGATGGAGTGGAATCCATGGATCAGGCTATCGCTACCATTGGAATGATGGATGGCATCGGTGTGGAAGATGGAGACGTTTCGGTTCTCCAAGAATTGAACTCTTCGATTCCTTCGCAAGACGTCTCAGTTCTCCAAGAATTGAACTCTCCGATTCCTTCGCAACAAACCGTTGCAGATACGTCAGTCGAGGTTACCAATCATGAGGAGACAACGTTGGGAGGCTCGAGACTGCTTTTGAATGCGATTGCTGCCGCAGTTTTAAGCCAGTCTTCTTGCAGGGCCGAGCAGGCCACTCTTTGCGAGGTACCTATTTCCTTGCCCACGGTTCCTGCTGTGAGAGAAAAGAGAGAAAAGGAACCCATTCTTCTACAAGGGGGTATTGATGATCTGGAAGATAACAGTGAGAGTCTCGACGTGAATGTTTTTGTAGAAGAAAACAACCATTCTGAGGGAGTGTCTAGGACCGAAAAGGATGATTCTTCGGGCTCCCAAGCAGGGGAAGTTAGGCTGCCTTCCAACAACAAAAGGTCTGATCACCGATGCACAAAAGGAAAAAAAGGTAAAGGGAAAAAGAAGAATAGAGCGAGGGAGAAGGAGAATTGGGGGCGTTTCATCTCTGAAATAGAACCACTAAATGGGAGAGAGGAGGATGCCGCAGAGGAGGAAGACATTGGGGAGAGACAAAAAGGGTTGCTTTTGACAGAGGAGGGGGGAATTTCAGGTCAGAAAATCTGGGACTTTGGGAAGAAGTTAGGTCTTTCAAGTCAGACTGAAGAAGAGGTGATTGTCCGCCAAATCGAGATGCAAGGTAACTTCCTTTCCTTCAATAATGCTGGGAGTCAGATGAATTGTCCATGAATTTACTGTCATACAACATTAGGGGCTTGGGGAGTATTGCGAAACAGCGAGATGTTATGGAACTTGTAAGAGGGCATAAGATTGATATTTGTTGTTTACAAGAGACAAAAATGGAGACTTTTAGTGATGTTTTTTGTAATTCTTGGTGGGGGTTTAATAACACAGATAAGGCAATCAGGAACTCTGAGGGGAGAGCTGGGGGAATTGCGTGTTTATGGAATAGGGAGGTGTTCGAAGCATCTAGTTCTTGGGATTTACCGGGGGCCGTGGTTGTTAACGGTAGGTACAAGGAGGACGGTCTCTTGTGTTGCATTATCAATGTTTATGCGCCAACTGAATCAAAGGAAAAGAGGATTCTCTGGGATGCAATTGGTTCTATTGTTGAACAGAATGCGGATCGAAGTGTGTGTATTTTGGGAGATTTTAACGCAGTCAGGAGAAGAGAAGAGAGGGTGGGCAGCGGGGAGACGTTTCGAGCGTCGGATGCGAGGTTTTTCGAGGATTTTATTAGGGGGAACGATCTGAAGGAAATTCATACACAAGGTCGAAAGTACACTTGGTACAAGCCCAATGGCAAATGCAAGAGCAAGATCGATCGTTTCCTTGTTAACGAAACTTGGATGCTTTCTTGGGAAGGAAGTTCTGCACGCGGTCTTCAGCGTTCGATCTCGGATCACTGCCCAATTGTTCTCACTACTAGAACGGAGGATTGGGGACCAAGACCTTTTAGGTTCCTAAATGCTTGGACGAATCACCCGGAGTTTGAAGATGTTGTAAAGAAAGTGTGGACGGGGACTGACTGTCAGGGATGGAGCTTTTTCGTGGTTAAGGAGAAATTGAAGAAACTTCGCGAGGCTTTAAAAGTTTGGAATCGTACTTCCTTTGGTGAGATTGATTCTAAAATTCACGAATTAAAGAAGGAGTTACAACAGAAAGATGAGCTTGACGAGCAGAGTTGTTTAGGCGAAGTGGATGTTATAAGGAGAAATGAGCTCCAAGCTCTCATTTCCCTTCAGATGAAGCATAAGCAGATGACCTTACAACAGAAGGCTAAACTGAAATGGCTTAAGGAGGGAGATGTGAATTCTGGCTTCTTCCATAAGGCGATTAAAGGGAGGCGGTTGAAGAATGACATAGGCGGACTGATCTTTGATAACTCATGGATCTCCAAACCGGAAGAGGTAAAAGCTAGGGTGAGAAATCATTTTGAAACCTTTTTCAAGCGGAAAGATAGACAGATGCCTGTTATTCCCATTGACTTTGTGAGAAGGAAAATCTCTGATGAGGAGAGAAATTGGCTGATTAGAGGTTTCGAACCCGAAGAAGTTAAAGAAGCGGTCTGGAGCTGCTCTGGCGATAAGAGTCCAGGACCTGATGGCTTTAACTTTTCATTCTGGAGATCGGCTTGGCATGTGGTTAAGGAGGATATCCTCCAGGTCTTGAAGGACTTCCACGCGAACGGTAAAATTCCTAAAGGAGGTAATGCTTCTTTCATCGTTTTAATACCGAAGAAAGAAGGGGTTGATTCGTTGAACGAATTTCGTCCAATCTCGCTCATTACCAGCTTGTATAAAATCATTGCAAAGATCTTGGCGGGGAGACTGACGAAGGTGATGGGGTCGATCATCTCTTATAATCAAAGCGCTTTCGTTAAAGGGCGGTTCATTCTCGATGGTGCGGTCATTTTGAATGAAGTTGTTGTTGAGTCAAAAAAGAAGCGACGAAGCCGGATATTCTTTAAGATTGACTTTGCCAAAGCTTTCGACTCAGTTCAATGGGATTTTTTGGATACTTTGCTGGATAGAATGAACTTCGATGGGATTTGGAGGAAATGGATTCAAGGGTGTTACAGTCAGCCACAGCAAGTGTCCTTGTTAACGGGTCATCAACGGGAGATTTCAAAATGGAGAGAGGCTTGAGACAGGGTGATCCGATGTCTCCCTTCTTATTCCTCATTGTTGCGGAAGGGTTGAATGCGCTTGTTGAGAGAGCAGTGGAACGACAGTTATTGTTTCCTGTTAAGATTGGTAAGGATGAAGTGCCGATTACACATCTCCAGTACGCGGATGACACCATCTTTATTTTAGAGGCTGATGAGCGTAATGTGGAATCACTGAAAAGTCTGTTGCTTCTCTTTCATTTTGTCTCGGGTCTTGCTGTCAACTTCGCGAAGAGCAGCCTGATGACGGTGGGAGTGAATGTGTCAGTCGAGAGGACATGGGCTTCGTTTCTCCATTGCAAGATTGGTTACTTCCCGTGTCTTTACTTGGGAACCAAAATTGGAGGCCGAAGCAATGGTGTTAGCGAATGGAAGTTCTTGGTGGATAAAGTCTCAAACAAAATTGCAAGCTGGAGAAAAAGACCTCTCTCGTTGGCAGGGAGGATCACTCTTGTCAAAGCGGTGCTTCAATCTATTCCGGTATATCAACTGGCCTACGCTTTCATTCCCAAGACTGTGCTCAAGAACCTCAATTCCTTGTTCTCCAGATTTCTGTGGGGTGGAGACTCTCAGTCGAGAAGAATCATCTGGTTTAAATGGAGCTCCTTGTGTTCCAATAAGAAAACAGGAGGTCTTGGGTTTCGGGATGTGGAATTGTTTAATCATGTTCTGTTAATTAAATGGCTTTGGAGATTTTTGGTGGATGGGGGAGCTTTGTGGGCGAGAGTGATCAAATCGATTTATGGGGAACTTGTCTGGGGCGAAGATGGGGATTGCTCGATGGTGGGAAGAAGTGGGCAGTTGGGGTGGTGGGCGAAAATTGTGGAGAAAGGGGGAGGAAGAGACGATAGATGGTTCATTGATCACCTTCAACACAGTCTCGGGGATGGGATGAATACAATGTTCTGGGAGGACGTGTGGGCTGGTTACGAACCTCTCAAGTTCTCTTTCCCGAGATTGTATAACTTGTGCTCGAATAAGAAAGCCCTTGTCGGAGAGAGTGGGTTTTGGGAAGGAGAAGAGTGGGTGTGGTCGGTGAATTGGAGGAGGGATTTGAGGGAAAGAGAGAATGGACAGGTGGAGGAACTTTTGAGACTTGTTGCTGCTTTTGTCCCTTCTACAGGTTTAACTGATGGATGGAGTTGGAGGGCAACTACGGACGGTAAATTCTCAACAAAGTCGGCTTATGATTTGGTGGCGGCTTCCAGAGAGGCGCAACAAACTCAACCGGCTGAGATGGCAATGGTTTGGGAGGCTCCAACATCGCACAAAGCCAAGGTGACAGCGTGGAGATGTCTTAGAAATCGTTTGGCTACCTGTGACAACTTAAGAAGACGACAAATTCAAATTAGCTGGGAAGAGAGAGGATGCAACGCCTGTGTCGCTGGAGAGGAGACGACGGAACATCTGTTTTTTCATTGCCCGAAAGCTGCGGCGGTGTGGGACCAAATCTTCCAATGGTTACACATCAAAACGGCAAATCCTAGAGGTACTCTCCATCATTACACTTCCTTCATCTCTGCTGCCAAAAAGAAGAAAGTAAGAAGATTGCTAAATGCGTTATGGGTGGGAACGGTTTGGACACTATGGGAAAAAAGAAACGAGAGTCGTTTTCAAGGAAAGATTTGGGATATTGAGAGACTTGTTTTACAGATCAAGGGTAGACTTTGGAGTTGGAATGAGGTCTATAAAGTTTTGGAGTTGAGAATCCCTTTCACCATGTGGTGCTCAAAGGGTTTCAATCTTTCCTTCTTGTTTTGATTGGCATCCCTGGTGCCTTGCTTTTTATCTTAATAAAATTTTAATTTTACCGATCAAAAAAAAAGTAATAGTATAAATTTCTACTGTTTAAATTTCTAAAACAGTACTCTGTCGAGTCAGGAGTATAGATTTATAACTTGAAAACTTGATCCATGAATGACTGACACGTGTGATAGCTGCCACGTCATCATTAGATCTAAATATATACTCGAAAATTCTCCTCAGTTTTCTACTTAAGCTTTGACTAACTAACCAACACTTTTCCTCCATTTCTCTCTCTCTCTCTCTCATAGTAAATCATAATCAATGGCGATGAGCAATAACATAACGGCGCTGCTGAACTTCATCGCGCTGATGTGCTCGATCCCCATCATCTCGGCCGGCATATGGCTGGCCTCGAAGCCCGACAACGAGTGCATCCGGTGGCTCCGGTGGCCCCTGGTCTTCCTCGGCATAGCTTTCCTGTTGGTGGCCCTCACCGGCTTCGTGGGCGCCTACTGGAAGAAGGAGGGCCTCCTCGGCCTCTACCTCGTCTGCATGTTCATGCTCATCGTGCTCCTCCTCGTCCTCCTCGTCCTCGCCTTCGTCGTCACGCACCACGGCGGCGCCTACCCCGTCCCCGGCATGGCCTTCCGCGAGTACCGCCTCGCCGGCTTCTCCTCCTGGCTCCGCGACCACATCACCTCCGACGATAATTGGGGCGGCATTAGGGCCTGTTTGGCTGAGTCCCAAATCTGCCCCAAGCTCTCCCGCAACTATATCTCCGCCGCTGATTTCTTCGCCGCCCATCTCTCTCCTATCCAGGTAATTAATTATACAATACAAAAAGGCCCTTCTTTTTCTCTTTATGTTGCCTTTTGCTTTTCCGACTCCAAACGCGGTCTTACCTGTTTCTCATCTCAGTTTAGTAGAATAATTATTTCACTTTTCTTAATTGCATAATGAAAATGATCCCCATGCCAATCTTATTATTCACACTACAATAATTGTATCATCACTTTGAACTCAAGTAAAAACTTCCCACTAAGACTAAGAGTAAGAATGGATGTCTAGTAATTTTTTCACAAGTTAAGTTTTGGGTTGAAGGAAGGAACATTTTATACTTGATGATTGATTTTCTTATGTTTGATTTTCTGGGCAATTCTGAATTGCATATCATTATTGCAGAGACACTCTGATCAATCAAAAAGAGGCAAGAATGACATTTTTATGGACCCACAAACATAATTAGTTTGTCGACCTTGATATAGTGTCGTGTGCTAATTAAGCTAAATTGAAATTTGTCATATAGGCTTCATTATGGCTTAATAAATGTCATCAATCCACACACCTCATCAGTCTCTCTCTAGACTAGAATACTCTTACCTAATGGTAGGTCCCTTGAGCATTTTCCCAGCCAGCCTTATGCTGTGATTCCCATGTTTCCACTAATCATCATTTATTTATTTATCCACAAAAGTCGTACTTGAAAATCATCAGCATCAAATATCTGATTTATGGGATCATATCTTTGTGGTTGTGATGACACAAATATGCTATGAGAATGGTATTGATCTTTTCCACTCACATCAACAACATTCATTCCTTTTCTTGTTTCCAAAATGGTGCAGTCTGGATGCTGCAAGCCTCCGATGATATGCGGGTACCAGTACGCGGGCCCCACGACGTGGAATGGTGCAGCCAACATGGCAGCAGACGTGGACTGTGCCATGTGGAGCAATGACCCAAGCCAGCTCTGCTACAACTGCGAGTCGTGCAAGGCCGGGCTGCTGGGGAACCTGCGGCACGAGTGGAGGAAGGCCAACGTCATACTCATCGTCACAGTGGTGGTGCTGATCTGGGTGTATCTCATTGCTTGCAGCGCTTACAAGAATGCTCAAACGGAAGAGCTCTTCGCCAGATACAAGCAGGGATGGGCTTGATTTCTTTTTATCACTTTCTTTCTACTTTTCAAATGCCAATTTAGTTTAGTGTTTGTTTGTATATATTCTTGGGCTAGCTGGAAAGGTTGGTGTTTTGATGAGAGTAAAATTTCCAACTTTTTTGTTTCTGTGCGTTTTGGATTTCCTTGAGCAGGATTCTCTTACTGCAAACTTGATCACCATGTGCTGCTTTATGTAGTCTGATTGACAAAGTAGAACTAGTTTATGACTTTTGTTGGATTGACGCATTAAAGTATGTATTGTTTATGTGCATGTAATTATGTGTACAGACTCCAACAATATTAAAGCAGATATTGTTTAACCAAATAATTGTTCAAACATGGCCTTACACGCGTTCAATTAAAATAAGACACACACACAACAAATGTTAATTAAACTGTCCAAATGTAGTCTTAGAATCTGTTTGTTCGGCCTAAGACCCATTTGATTGGTCATCAAATTTTAATTTGGATATTAAGATAAATAGAGACCAAATTTAGCATAATTATATTTATACATACGCTGAAATACTCTGGTTTTCTTTCTCTACATTTTTAGCAAGAGAAGTGGAGGACGCAAACATTAATCCTACCATCGAGTATGTTTATGCAGTCACAACATGAAACAAATATATTGGTGTTAGTGTTATGTTTCTCCCAAGGTGCATCGACGCATATAACTTAGCAATATTCCCAGACAGAAGGCACCGACATCACCGACTAATTCTTTCATTTCTGCTTCCCAATAGGCCTCTTTATGTGTTTTCAATGTAGGCTTCATTTATTTATTTCTACAATTATTAAGGCTCCACCACCTGTTGCTTGCTAACTTCCAACTTCAGTTCCTTCTCAATTAAAGAAAACTCAAAAACACATTTTAAAAAGACAGTCTCACAACCATCTTTCTTATCTCATCTCTCACTTCAAATAACTAGCATTTTGGCTGATTGACCAAGTAAAGGAACACAATGGAATAACGAAGCATAACAGTTGAGCAACTAATACAAAGAAGGAAGGCTCAGGAAGCAAATACTGACTCTTATTGCACCAAAACAGATGATAGAAACACAGACTAGGAGAAGTCGCAAGACTCGCAACTAAGTAGCAAAAGTATACATTATATTACTCTTTTAACAAAATAAATAAGGCACAATTTCATCTCTTACTGCCTACCGCTGGCTCAAACTATCTTAACAAGCTCATGGTTGAATCACTAAACTTGCTCCCACCATTAAAAGTTCAGTTAGCCCATATGCATTTACGTAACTACCAAAAAAATTATCATACAAAAACAAGTTGGTTCGTATATCATATTCTCTCATAAAGCATTCAGATTTCAGAACAAACTATCGTGTTGCCACTCGTGGATTTGTGGATTTTCCAGAGTGAAACTCAATATTGGCACCAAATAATTGAATTGAGAGCTCACCAGTAATTGTGAGGACTGAATTGTGATCCGGACCTCAGGCTGCTAATTTTCTTGAGTACACAACATACATAGGATCGGTGCGACCAGGGTTTGGAGATATATCTACAGCCTAAAAGAATACAAAGATAACCTGATCATCGCTCGAGCAACATGAAATGTCAGGATTCCTATATCCAGATCTAGTTTAAGAAATATGTAAACAAGCAGTATAAAGTTCAATGCTGAATTGAAAGAAAAAATCTTTATTGGAGATAAACAATTCAGTTCTGCTTCCCTGAAATATACTGCTATCTCAATTTTGATCCACCTAGTTCTAATGTATACAATTTAGATCCCCAATAAAGTTGCATGAGTTTATAAGGAAGGGGAAATGGTTTTAGGCTTGAATTTCGAAGGGTCACATCTTAACCAATTACACTAACACGAATTCCTTAATCCAAGTCTCTTAATTTGAATAACAGCACTGCATACCACAGTAGGGTATGGCCTCTCGTTCTTTTGTGTATTTTGTGGAAACTGGTGTTTTCTAGTTTAGGTGAGGTGTTCTATTTTGTGTTAGCTTTAGTTTGAATTTGTTTAAAATTAATGCAAAAGTGAATGTTACTGGGTCGCATCCAAGAAAATTAACACTCTGCATCAAGGTAGTTGAAGTATCTAAAATTTTGCCACTAGCCTTGCCTCATACAAGTAAATGGTCTGGTTCTTATGTAGTCCCTAGTTAAAGATAACCACCTACAGGCAAGCAAAAACATGGTATTAAGAGGAACTACCTATACCTTCCAAACCTTTAGGGGGCGTTTACTTTGCATGATTGATTATATGCATGATTGACTATTTTTATCCTCAAGAGTAGGACATCTCCAATCTCACCCTTTCCATGGGATAAAAATCAAGCAAAACTTGCTTGAATGATAGAAATAATCAAGGGCCTTGGGATATCCCAAAGTTGCAATCCATCAAAGTAAACAAGGGATTAGCCTTACTATTTTTATCTATCAAGGCTAATCCTCCAAAGTAAACGACCCCTTAGAGATTTAAGCAATACGACCAGAGACATCTATTTCATAGCTAAATTCAAACTCAGGTAAGAAGCATTGCCTTACGGTGACAATGACAACTGTAACAGATTCCCCTACTATTCCCAAGGCCATTATTCTTAAGTTCCTTCAGATTCTGTTTGTTTTCCTGTCCTTTTTATCACCAGACTACAACACCCAATGCTCTTAATGGTTTCCCTCGCACAACAGATCCCCAGTCCTCGGTACTTCCTTTTCCTTATTTTTCTGTAGCCTTTGGGAAACGTAAAGATCTTGCACTAAGCATCCTAGGTTTGCTATTTGGCTAACCAAGTACAAGCTAAAGTGGCAATGGACAGTGTGGCAAATGTTTGAAATTGTGAAGACAAAGTCTAGATTCCAATTACCTTAGGAGGCTCAAACCCTCCAGCATAATGGAAATAGGCTCCAACTATCATTACATGATCTGTATCTCCTGTTGATGTCCAAATTGAGATTGCCTTTGTCCAGAAGCAGCGATTGGAGAAGCTTACATGCAAAACTCACAAAATCAGTGGAGGTTCAGTGAAGACCAGAAACCGATTCAATTAGCAGAAATCTAGAACCACTGCAGATACCAAACCATCAAGGCCACAGAAGATATCTGAGAATGCATTGCTAATAATAAATCTGCATGTCATGCTTGTACATATTTTAGTTGCATGAAATTGAGTGATTATCACCTCATTACAGCAAGTCCACCTGGCTTGAGGATCCGTGCCATCTCCTTGAAAATTTCGATAGGCTTTGATAGGTAGTCCACACTAACCTGAGACATAATAAATCTGTTCATACAGGATTTAAATCACAGGCGTAATCAGGTCAGATTTTTTATATAATCTTAAACAAATAGTAAGAAACTATGTAACAATACAAGAGAAAAAGGAAAACAAATATATCTCTCCATTGATTATTGTCCAACCAACAACAGCTGGACTTCTTTGAGACAAATCAAGAGGAAATCAATAAATGATCAAATGTATGACTCCTGGAAAATAATTCTCGAACTTGAGTATGGACAGATCTGAAAATAGATTTGCATACCACATTTGTAATTGCGTCGAAGGTGTTATCTTCAAATGGGAGTTTAGGATCAACATTTAAGTCTTGCACGACATACTCTGTCAAAACCTACAAATTCATTAGTTGGAGAAATGTTAGCAGCCATCAAAACTAATATCACAACATCGTGCTTCGACGTAGGCACATGACGTTGAAACTTTTATAAAATGACCCAAAGAAGAAAAAAAAATACATAAAGAAATAAATAAATAATGATCTTACTGGATTGCGCTTTAGCTCTTCTTCATTTAAACCCATTCCAGCTATCCTTGGTTGCTTATATCCCTTAGGATAATGACTGACCTAGACAAACCATAAGAATCATGTTAATGTCAACGTAACGACTTTTTCTTTCAAGTCAACGTAATGAATTTTGATTAGGCAAGAGCAATATATAAACATGTAACTCACCCAGCTGCTACACATGTCAAGTATAGCAACTCCAGGAGTATTGCTTGGGGGCAAGACCTCTGAGTAATATTTAGTTAGGGCAGCAATTGCTGGATCATCAATATGAGTCACAAAACGTGGAGATTCATAAAACAATGTGTCTGGTGACCTGTAGTGTTGTCCAGACAACCTTTGTCAGTGGCTGAAGCTGAAGTTTGTAAAGAGATGCATCACATGATTGATTATAAATCTTCAAACAAAAAAAACTATTGATTGAGAAAATTCCATTTTTCAAGACATTGACATATAAGTCAGCTAGATTGTTCGGCTCCTGTGAGGAAAATCCTCATACCACAGCCACTAGTATTCTCTCCTCCCCCACTATCTCACTTCTCACTTGAGGGTCACAGGGATTAACAAAAAATTCCCTATAGTTATAATTTGTTGTAATCCTTGGGAAGCTGACAATTGAAAAGGAAGCATTCTCTCCTGTCTGCCATATCATTCACTATTGCCTGCACTCTACTATCTCAAGTCTCGAGAAATATGTTATCAGGACAGCACATGCAATGTGGATGCTGTTCTTCAAATCTTGCCGTCCTGAATGTAATAACCTGTCTATTCAGCAAGTAGCAAATCTGAAGCCCCTGCCAAAGACAGCTGCTTATGCACTGATGAGGGCACGATTGGGTTTTATCCCTTCAAACTCATAGTTTATGCTTAACTTACCTAACTGTACTCACTAAGCTTATTTTTCAATTTATGAGGCAGGTGCAAACAATTCAATTTATGAGGCAAGTGCAAACAACTTTAATCAGACTCAGTGCTTGCTTCAAGCATAAAAAGTTAAGAAGATGTGTGTGGGATCATAATAGACTTACTCATCAAAGCGCTGGAAGTCCTCTTCCTTGAAGGGAAATTGCTCTGGCCATTCCACATTCTCCAATACCTTTAAAATTAAAACAAAGTCATTAATCATGGATAATCAAAATCAAGAAGACGCCGCCTCGTCAGCCAACCAATATAGTTCCTCAAGCTAAAGATAAATGGTCAAATCAACAAAGTTCTCCTTCCTTAAAAAATAAATAAGCAAGTAAAAAAGGCACACACACACACAAGTTCGACCTATAAATTAACAATTAGTATAGAGAGTGTTTATAAAATCTTTTTCCTTTAAATGAAATGATTAAACTTAGAGATTGCGGAACAATTGCTCAGTATCATAAATTGTGTTGAAGGTCAGAATTGCCGCCAGTCGTCCAGAAGAGCACTTCCTGAAACTCCGACGGCTAAGGCGGCGGCAATTAGTCCAAAAGCAATGCACGAGTTTGGAGCATGCGTCAAACTCAAAAATTAGAAATAGAGAGGAGCAAAAACCGGCCGGCGGAAGAGCTTTTGATCAATTGTCGGTGAATTTGGGGAATGTATGCAAAGGACAATTGGGGCTACCGTGAAACTAGTAGCATTTACAAAAGTAAAACCATAGCAATATATTGCGACATAATTCGATCATCCCTAATTAAAAGCAATTCTCAACAAACAATACATGCAACTAATCGAAAACACACACAAGTTTCACCTTTTCAACGGCACCCGTTTGCCTGGCAGAAGCGATGAAGGATTTGGCGCCAAGAGTGGGAGCAGCCATGTTGATGAATTGTGACAAAAACGAGAATCCAAGGCCTAAAACGGCCCTGCGAGGCGCTCTGTATGCAGCAACTCTCCTTGAAAGCGGAGGCGGAGGCAGAGCAGCAAAAGTAACTGCAACTCCAGCTAAATGCGGCAGACTATGCCGCAGTTTGATCACGCCCAATCCATTTGCCATTTTCTCTTTATTTTTTAGCTCATTTAGTGTTGGAATCAGTTGGGCTTTTTTAAGTTGAATTTTAGAGACTTCTTTTATCCTTCCCCTCGCTGTCAAATTAGAACAAATATCCACAATTACAAGTTTGGGTTGCTAAATACAATCAATTAAAAGCAAAAATAATTTATCCTTTGAGCATTTGGTGACTGATGCAACTGCACTTTACGTGGCTACCTTATCTAACACTTGCATTGGAGGATAAGAATATGATGGGCTTTTGCACTCAACCAATAAGGCGCAAATCCAATAATAGTCAGCCCAGCCCAATTCAACGCCGGAGTTAAAATTTGATTGACACATCATATTTGAGAGGCAGAATTTGATATTAATACTACTATTTACCAAATATTTTTCCTTCCACAAGTTTAACTTTGGGTGCAATCGGTTGCACCCGCACCCAGACCCTAGTCCGCATTCTGTTTCGAACTTGCATCCTGACCCAAATCATATAAATGATATTATTCGATTATACAAATGACACTAATCGTGTAAACGACATTATTCGATTATACAAATGATATTAATCAAATAGTGTCAATTATACGCAGTGTCATTTGTATAATCGAATAGTGTAATTATACAATCATTGTCATTTGTATAATCGAATAGTGTCATTTATACGGTTCGAAGTAGGATACAGGTTTGGGTCAGGTTGTGGGTGCAACCCGATTATACCCAAGACCACCTCTTTTTCTTTTCTGTTTAATAGTCTTCTATATAAATCGTTTCGTATTAAATTCTAACAGTGTTATTTGGGTCAAAAAAAATCAACCATGAAATTGCATAAGTAATTGGTCCGAAAACGGCTCATAGTGCTGTATTTGCGGAAGAGATAGAAACGTGTTAACCCCTCAACTAAGTTGTTAGTGACTATCAGCTCAAATATATACAATCATTTAAACCTTACTAATTTGAGGCATACGGGGATTTAAATTAGATGTTATCGTGTTACGTGTACTAAAATTATGTGCATTGAATGCAATATGTAAATTGCCCTTTTCACATATTTTATTTCCAATTTGTGATTACTAAACTATAACCTTGTAAAATTCTAACAAACTACTATCATAAAGATATACTAGTATTAGTTTTTAGTAATAACAATAGTTTATGCTCTCCTCAGTCCTCACAGCCGGCTAATAATTTAATCATGGAAAAGAAGTTGTAAAATGGCTCAATATTAAAGTCCTCACAAGTCACAAGCTGGGGAGAGTCAATGCTCTTGCAAGTTCGATTTCAAGTTCGAGCAGTTTGATTTTTGTTTTATAAAATTATAATTTTTTATTTTTGGAAAAATTGAATCAACTGGATGTTAAAGTCTTCTGCAGGTCAAGCGAGGTGGTGGGTAAAACCGTAGAGGCAATGCTCATGCAATAATGGTCTTTCTCTTTCATCATTTTCTCAATGAAGGATATTTTTGTTTCTTCACTATAAAAAAATGATAGAATAATTATAGTATGTAGTAGGTATATACATTATTCAAAGTGCGTACCTATTGATAATTTTTATTATTCCAATATAGTGTTTTTTTTACTTAGAATTCCCACACATTTTATGGAAACTCCGTGAATTATGTATGAATATATTTAATGTATGAACTAACAAAGTCAAAATGATAAACAAATATTACTTGGAATATATGAATTCGACTACCTACCTACATACTTAATTCAAATAACAAATGTTGTGGTGGGAGAGCCAAAGAAGCCAAGTAATCGAAGTGGATGTCATTTTTCTATATCCATCCAAACCCCAAATAAATAGTTAGTAGTATATAGACTTGCTATCCAAATTTGTTTGGGCCACAGTTGCTCTATTATTCGTAGTTGATAAAATCTATAATTTCTGCCCTCAAAGAGACAAAATCTATAATTTCTTCTCAGTTTTTTTTTTCTCTAATAAACGTAAGTATATAAAGACTAATATAGTCTTCAAACAAAGCTACAGTATCTATCTCGTATAATTTTATTTTATTTTCTGCGAAAGATGGTTATTGTTACGACTCAATTGAATGTTAGGCAGCAACAATGAAAATCAATTATTATTTGTTTATCTTTTTTATTATTTGATATGTGTGCGTATGTATACATAAACGATAGACTAATAAATTTTAGTGAAGGTCTCTTATACATGTGAATATCTGCGCACGCGCACACAAACTTAAACTTAAAACACTTACAAATATCTTATTATCCATTCTAATAAAACACTTACAAGTGCCGTACATAAAAGATTTTGTGTAGTTTTATGATTTAAGGGGTGATCAAATATTTTAAACTTTGACGGTGAATTAAAAATAGATTCAAAAGAATATTATACTCTATATTTCATTTTTGGGACGTACCCCAAATATTTTTCTATCAATTTGGGACAATATCTCACCACTAATAATATTTTATTTATTCTTATTTTCCAACTTTTCACCATTCTCAATACTGATTATAACACATTTTCACCACTTTCAATACTAATTATAACATTTTTTCTTCATTACAATATACTTAACAACTTTTTCTTATAACTCGTACCATCCCCTACTAAGAAGTTATTTGGGGGACGGAGGGAGTAATAACTTTCGGTTAAATAAATTTTACATATAAATAATAGAATGAAATGGGCCACATGCATGTATCGTACATAACCAGACAAAGAAAAAGTCTAAATTCTACTCATTAATAACAAAATATAAACTGTGAAAACTAATAGCACGTCCAATTAAACAAATAATCAATTCTCTATTTGGGAAATATGTTCTAAATCTCAAAACAATTTCGATATAAACTAACTTAAAGCTAACTAAAATTTAGTAAATCTCAAAACAATTTCGATATAAACTAATTTAAATCGGTCATAAACTATCCAACTTTCTTTTTTTTTTTATCGGGAAAAGAACAATAGTATAAATAAGCAAAAGGAGCCGGCACCAGAGATGCCCACACCCAAAAAAATTTACATTAACACACTCCACCGAAGGAGCGACAGGTGTCCCTCACCACCTAAATAGGACAGAAGGGAAGATCTAGACAAACTATATTTTCGCATCTAAAAACCAACTCCTGAAGTCCCTTGGGTTCGGAACTATCCAACTTTCTAAGCTAACTAAAATTTATTACTTCATCCGTCTCATTATAAATGGCTCAAAACTTTTCAGAATGGGAATTAAGGAGAATGTGTCGTAAATTGGTTAAAAGTGATAGAACCTACACTTTTTTAAGAGTTAAAATTTTCCATTTATGAAAACAAGTCACTTATAGTGGGACAGTCCAAAATAAAATACATGTCACTTTTTGGAAAGAGGCAAAATAATTTTAGTCTTGGCACACACTGACTAGTAAAGAAGGAGAGGGCTCCATATATAAATGGGACATCTCTTTATAAGCTTTAGGAAGCAATGAGACATTCAAGAAAGTAATGATAGTTTATAGTTATGAAACATTTAAGAAATTAATGATAGTTAATCAAATGATGAAAGCTTAAGCCTACAATTAATATACAACACAGTTAAAATTGTAATGCTTGCAAGCTTGCACCAACTATATATGGAATTGATACAAACCTGCTTTTTTCATCTTCTATTGATCATTGATGCATCATACGTCGTTTTCAATCCACAACTAGGAATCGACAAAACCAGCTCCCTTGCTTACTGCCACAATATTACCGATTAAAAGAGCTTAATATTCTCAAAACTTTTATGTGAGAAAATTGTGTTCAAGTGTATGAGATGGAAGAAGCCACTTTTATTTTAACTTCGCACGCATAATTATCTTTTAAACAACAAATTTGAGGGGGATTTGTTGGTAAATTTGTGAAGCACGATTTTCATAGTGTGTTGTGTTTCATTGTTTGTCAAGATTCATAATTATCAACAAAATTACAAATATAAATAATTAATAAATTAATGAGATTTTGAGACGAAAGATATCGTAATACTTAATAGTCAAAAAAATTAGTTACAATTGCCATTATTAATTAATAAAAAACTTCATCATTGGACAGTGATGGTACTCATGTTCGATTCAAATTACAATCAAATACTAGTAACATTACAAATATCATCGTATGCAAATTTAAATTTAAATTTAAATGCAATATTACAAATATTGACCCCTAAATCCGCAGTATAGGCTCTTAGATAAAATTTGTCTAAGTTTGGAGGTTGTTCTAGTTGCTCGTCTATACCCTAATTCAATATATAATGAAATTCTCATCTGTTCGTGATATTTTTTTTATTTTACATTTTTATGTAAATCTATGTGTTTTTTATTTTCTACTTATCTAATTTCGTAACATCCATACATCATGTCTACTCGATTTCATTTCAACTTAAATTTCACTATTCATGACAAGCGGTGCATCACCTACTAATTAAACTTGTTGCTTACCAATGCTTGGGAGGTGTCCACCAGAATCATAGTTAAATTTATTAATTATGATTCTATGTATTCAAATGTATTAGTGTGCGCCTCTAAATCCTTGCAATTTGCAAATGCCATAATATTAAAGTTTTGACCGAACCAAATAATCCCAATAAAATCTGCAAAAAAAAAGGGAATATTTTCTATAAAATACACCAACTTTCGAGATTTTTCTCATAATTTTAAAATTTGAAAAAAATACACCATCTTCCATTTTTTTTTTCTTTCTAATTTTTCCCATAGATTTGAAATACCCTCAAATATAAGCTAATTTTAGGGCTTCTGACTTAGGTTTTTTGATACTCAAGCGTGATGAATTTTTAATTCACATTTACATCAACTTTATTATGCTACTTTTATTGTCCCTCACGTCAGGTATCAAAAAATATAAGTCAAAAGTCCTAAACTCAGCTTCTATCACATCCATCGCGAGGGGGAATCGGCATGCTGATTTTATGGCGAGGAGAGGGCATCAGGTTCCGGCTCTGACTACTTTCGATTGTTTTTATGCGCCTCGTTATTTTCTAGCTCTGGTTAGGATGGACCAACTTGACTATCCTAATTTATGTGCAAATTTCATGATGATAGTTAGTTTGATTTGGCTTGCTTCAGTTTTGATTGTGTTTAAGCTATCTTTTGGTTTTAGTCACTTTTGGACTACGGTCATGTATTTCTTTTGTTAGTTTGATTTCATGTTGATTCTGAAGGGCGTTGTCACTTTTGGGAAGCGTTATGTATGTGAAATTGATTGATGTTATTTATTGGTTGGAGGTCTATCTAACCCCTCATCTTTGAGAGTTTTTATTAAAAAAGAAGGCAGCTTCTATCTTAGTGTGTTACATATTCGTAAAAAAAATTAGAAAAAATTGAAAGATGATATATTTTTTTTAAAATTTTAAGGTCACAAAAAAAATTAGAATTTGTTAATGATTGGTATATTTTACGGCAAAATATTCAGGAAAAAAAATAATAATAATTTGGCAGGCGCGGGTTAATCCGAAAGTCCGCGCACTGGCCCACCCAAATGAATGAATACCCAAGGCCTACCTATCATCATAAGATAGAATTCCGTGAATACCCCTCTTCGATTTGGATTTGAATTGCTCGCGTGGAGGATATATTCATTTTTTTTTCTTTTTTTCTTTTTTTTGAGAAGGTACTGCAGAAGTGGATTTCATCATTTCAATGATTATCATAACTTGATTGAGTATTATATTTCTCAATCACATGGCCACGTTAATTGATTTGCTCAATAATGGAATTCAATTAAAAAAAAATTCTTCAAATTCTTTTGGTTATTATCAGAACAACACAATTAGTATATGCCAATAATAAATAATTATAGTTGCTTCTTGAGAAATTAAAAATTATACTCTCTGTCCCTTAAATAACTTTTTAATTTTTTTCATTCATCTCTATAAAAACTTTTCTATGTATTTTTAAATTATACTTCACCACTAATAATACCTCATTTAATCTCAAAATATATTGTTTTTGATTGATAAATTTATCATAAGAATAAGAGGAATAACAAAAAATTCTCTCTTTAAATGTCTCTTTTATTTTCCCTCATCCTCATTCATTCTTTTTACTCCAAAAAGGAATAATATTATCCCTCCATTTTTGATGTGATATATTATCCCTCCTTGAAGTGAAAAATGATTAATGGGAAAGTGAGAAATTCATTTTTGTATGAAATGAGGGAAATAAACGAGGGATTTAAATAGTGATTTTTTATTGTTTTTTATTTTCTCATGATAAATTTATCAATTAAAAAGAATATACTTTTATTTTTTATTTTTTCACCACTTTCAATATCTATTTTACCCTTATTTTTCATTTTTTTTCATCTTAAAATTTGTGTCTCCTCCTTCTAAGAATTTATTTGGGACAGAGCGTGTAATTTTGAATTCACTTGTATTCCAAGAATCAAATATTATAAAGGAAAAACTAACTAATATTCCCTTCGTCCCACAAAGCATGACCCATTTTTCTTTTTGGGTTGTCCCACGAAACTTGACATGTTTCTAAAAATGATATAAAATTTACTCTTTATTTATCTTTTCACTTTTTCACCTACTACACTTAATATACAAAATATTAATTTCTTAATTTTCGTGCCGAAAAGAATTAGGTCATGCTTCATGGGACGGAGGGAGTATTACCCATATAAAAAAGCTGATTATGCAAAATTATCTTTATCCCCCAAATATAACGTAACGCTTTTGTCCCTTTGCCACGTCAACCTTTTAAATTCTATTTTTCCACTTGAACTTGTCATTCTTTTCTATTTTAACTTTTTGAATATTTTTTTTTCTATTTCTATAAGTTTCTATGTCAAGGTTTGGAAATTGCTAAGATTATATCTTCTGCCACAAGAGTAACGAAAAAATTACAAGTTCAAAAAAGTACATTGGACCTTTTATGATTAAAAAAATTACTTTATTAATTAGATGTAAATTCAATCACAATATATGCTTAAATTTATTTTCTTACGTCCGTTCACTTTCGTAACTTCTAATAATGTAAATCTTGACCTTTTCTTTTTATCTTAAAGTATGGGGCGTATTTTTTGTACTTTCAATCTGAAAAAAAGAATGGAAAAAATATACTTAGAGAAACAAAATTTATTTGAGTTAATAAAATAAATTAGAGTGACAAAAGAATAGAAATGATAAATTGGCAAACCTACGAAAAATTCAGGACCCCGTACGATTTTAGCCAAGAAAATACATATATAATTCATGATATTATAACTTAAGGAGAGTTTATTTTTCATAATTGATAAGATACATGATTGAGTATGTTTATTCTCATTACTAAAATATCTTCAGTCTCAATCTTTCAATATCTAATATAAATAAAATTAAATTAACTTAAATGATACTCTCTCCGTCCCACGAATCTAGACACGTTTGGTTTCGGCACGAGAATTAATGAGCTGTAGATTAGTGTTTTAAGTGTGTAGTTTATAAAGTATAAAAGTGATAAAGTAGAAAATAGAAGGTAATAAAAGTGATACAAATTCAAGGAGGCACAAGTGCATATTGAAGATTTCAAGAATTTCAAACTTTTTGTTGTTTTTGTAAAGTGAATGCACATGTTTTTGAAATGCACATATGCACAGATGCACCGCTGCACACTCTATGTAGAGTTTCAAATGCACATGTTTTTGTAATGTATGTTATGCTTGCAAAGTTTTAATGAAATTCACATGCACAAGTTTGAAATGCACAGATGCACACTGCTTCAAGCAGATCCAACACATAGATCACAAATACTGCTACAAGCAGATACCAACAGTTAAGAATGCCATCCAACAGGGCCAAGCAAGAACATGCACTACACACAACACATAGACCATAGAAAATCAAACCATAATCAACAAGGGAACATGCAAGATCAAATTTTCAGTTCATCTCATACAATTTCAAATTGTAATCATCGATGTACAAATTTTCGGACATAACACATATATAGAATTAGCATAATCCTATCATTTCAGCCACAAATTATCACTTCCCACAGTACAATTGCAACATAATCCCACATATCACAGATCACCATAAAGAGTTGTTTAAAAATAGGGAAGATCTCACCAAAAAGAATGTAGGAAGCAGGATCTGCATCATAGAAAGCTCAACATCGCTCATGTTTCGATGCTCCCAATTTTCCTCACAAAAGAAGAACGAATCAGGGTAAGCATCAGAAATGGAATCTGAAGAGGACAACTGTTGTTCACCGGAATTCGTCAGAGGACAGGGAGTAGATGGAGGAATCGGCCGTTTACCTTCTTAGGCTGAAGCCCGGCGAGCCGCCTCTTCTCTGCATCTATCTTCTATCACCGTCAATTCAACCCACGTTTGCAAAGACGTCATCCAGTCAAAATCGAACAGATCTCTGTAAAATCTCGACATTTAACCGACGAAATCAAACAAATCACGGCCAAAAGAAACCCAAATCCCTCAGACAATATTTTCAGAAAAGAACTAGGGCACGATGAAATCAATAGGTTTAAATCATAGGAATTTTGGGGGATATGGCGAAGGTATTTTCGGGCACGGTGAGAGACGAATGCAGAGAGGTCAGCCGCCAGAACCCAAGAAAACCACCGAGGGAGAGGAGGATGATGAAGAGTATAGGTTTCAGGTGGAACATTCGAGAGAGAGAGAGAAGAGAAGAGATTGAATTAGGGTTCACAGATGCGGCAAAATTGAAGAGAGAGCAAAAATGGAATAAATTGCTTTGAGGTCCGAAAAAGTCCATTTAATTAAGGGTTTGTGTTTTAAGTGTAAATGTGTAATTAGCGAATATTTTAATACTTAAATGACCCCTGATTTTTTCTAAAAAAGGAAATGTGTCATGTAGGTTGGGACAACCCAAAAAGAAATACGTGTCATGAATAATGGGACGAAGGGAGTATTATCTTATTTGGAAATATGTCAAGATTCGTGGAACGGCTCAAAAAGGAATACGTGTCAAGATCCGTGGGACGGAGGAAGTAGAATTTATCAAGAGCCTTGAGAATTTGACATATTTCAAATTTAAACCCATTTTAATTAATAATAAATACTAAATTAGCTTATATTATCTTTATGTAAATTAATTTCAAAGGTAAACACCCTAAAATACTAATTTAAGAAAAAAAATGTTCATCACATGACGCGCGCCTCTACATATAACTATATAAGTCGAAGGTCAACTCAAGTCAAGGCCTAAAATATCAAATTTGATAGTTCTGAACAACAAATTTATATATGTAAGGCTTGGTGTGGGTGTATGTGATTGCATAGATTTTGTAAAATTGTAGTATAACAAAATTGTATAGCGAATGAATGTCTTATGCAAGTTCAACAGTTTATTTACGATACCCTTCCATTATATTCAATTTTAGAACAGTTCTTGGTTTCCCTAACTAAGTGGTTAATTAATCCAAGTCAAAAAAAAAAAACTAAGTGGTTAATTATAAAATTTAAATTTGTCAACTAACAAATAATTTAATCGTAGTGCATATTAGCATATCCTTATGCTCTTGCAATTGCAAGAGAAAAAAAAAGTGCATGTTTAGCTTTTTCCTTTCTTCATCTTTGAAAGTAGGAAAAGAAAATATCTCCAAATTATAGTTTAAACTTTATAACAACATTTACTAAAATTCTAAAATACATCTCGTGCTATATTTCATCCATGAGCGGCGCCTCAAAGCATAGCCAATGCATAAATATCATCATTTTAGTGTGCATATTACACCAAAGTGGCAAAGTGGGATAAATTTTAACATGAAAAATTATCTCCTTCACAACAGATACAACACTAAGATACATATTTTATTAAGTATAATCTAATATCAATACAAAAATCAAAAATATTTTCCAAATATTTCATCCCCACCTAAACAAATTTGGTGACTGCGGTATATATAATAAACCATCCGAGTAACATATATATAATCCAATAGCTGTCAGAAAAGGAATATATAATTTAAAAATTAGAGCTAGTCTTCAGCAATGAGAATCTGCCAGCATAAATACAATGTTTAGAATTATAGTTACTTTCTGAAGATATATTGTTAGAATAGTAATGTTTTCTATCAATTCGAAGATGGACTTTTATTGTGTTTTCTACCCACCTAGCTGTTGAAACATCCACAAAAAGTTATACTCCATAAATTAACGGTAGTTACTGGGAATTTAATAAATATTTGTGATGTCCATGTTTTGTTTTTGTTTTTTTTTTACTTTGGGGGAAGAGAGAGCTGTGAATTTTGAACCCTGAACCTTATGATTTATAGGCAGGAATTTGCATCGCTCGATGTCCTTGTTTTTGTTTGTATCCCCATTTGAGGGGTAGGGGAAGTTGACTTCACATGTCTATAATTTTGTCAAATTATAAATCATTCACATCGGTGAGGCTCATCCGACTCAAGTCAGCCACGGTGATGAGCCTCCCAATATAAACCGCGGTGATTCGAGGTGCGATTCATCTCAACAAGTTTGGCTTGTTCGGCAGAAATGATATATGCGTGTATTACACGTGCTAAAAAAAAATACTTGAGCTGAAGCAGCCGCCATGGAGAGAAGGAAAGATAGAGAGAAGATGGAGCAGCATTGAAGAGAGAGAAATGATTATTTTAGGGTTAATAAAATAAATTTAAGGGAAAAATATAAATTGGATAAAAGTGATAAAGTTCACATTTTTTTCATAATTAAATATTGATTTCTATGAAAATAAATCTCTCTAGTAAGACAATCCAAAAGAAGAAAAAAAAACTAATCATTTTTAATAAAACAAAGAGAGTAATATGTAAGTCCTTGGACATAATGGACAGAAGAAAAAATAAAATAAGTTATGAGGACCCTTTTTTTCTCATCAAATTTGCAATTATTCATCAATTAACCGTCGGTCTTGGAGTACAACTTTATATCTAGAGGTGGCCACGGTTTCGGTTCCGGTTCAAATCGGAATCAAATCGGTGGTTCTGAACCGACGGTTAATGGTTCTAAACTATGAAACCATTTTTTTTAAAATGTTTTAAAAGTGTTGGTTTGAAATTTATAATTGTATACAATGTTGAACTATTTATTTAGGTTGTAAATGGTTTAAATTTAGTATGAATTAGATGTGAGAATGAGAGTTGATCATTTTATTTAGATTATAAAGAGTTGATGTTTACTATAAATTCGATATGAGAATTTTTTTTTTTGAGATAGATTAAAGTAAAGGATATAAAAAAATGCACATGAAATTATGGTTTTTCGATGCACATGATTCCCACATCGAATTTATATTAAACTTCAACCATTTACAACTTAAATAAAATGGTCAATCCTCATATCTCATTCTCACATCTAATTCATACTAAATTTCAACCATTTATGTGTGCGTGTGTTAGCCAAGCGGTAAGGGGTTAATGTCTAAGGCCAAAGGTCTTGGGTTTGAGTCCCCTGTGGCGCGGCCATTTAATTTCTTTATTTAATATTGTAAATTTATCAAAAAAAAAAAAATCAACCATTTATAACCTAAATAAATGGTTTAACATTATTTACATTTCATACAATACTTCAAAATATAGTAAAAAATAATACTCCCTCTGTCCCACTATAAGTGAGATTGTTTTCATTTTGGATGTCCCACCATAAACGAGACTATTTCCTTTTGGGGTAAAAGTTTTACTCTTTAAACACATTTTCACTTACACACAAAATACACATTTTTTAATTTTCGTGCCCAGAAAAAGGGGTCTCACTGATATTGGGACGAAGGTAGTAATAGAAAAAGGATGGTTGGACCATTTTTTCTGTCAACGGTCCCAGTTCCGGAATCGTTGACGTCGGTTCAGTACAGCAGTTCGATTCTCGATTTTAATTTTTTTGGGCAGCTCTATCTACATCTACCCATTGTCCAATCTTAACTGTTCGAAATATCTACAAGAGATTTTAATAAATAAATTTACGAATTATTCTAAAATGATAATTTCAATGTAATTTTTAAAGTGATGCGAATTAAATAATTATCTTTTCAATTTTTGTAATTATGTCCTTTGTAATTTTTTTCGATCATCGAATTGTAGAATTGAAATTCACATGGATTAGTTCGTCACGTAATATTTATATAACGACGTCGTTCGCAATAAAATTGTTGAATATCGAAAATTAGGGTGCAGATACAAAATATAATCTCTCTATAATTTGAAAAAAAATGAAATTGTATGAAACAACGTCTTTTATGCCTCACAAAAATGAAATCGTCTTTACTAATCCACGTAAGTTTCAATTCAACACTTCAGCTACAGGAAAAAATTGGGGGAACATAATTGCAAAAATTGAAAAAATAGTGATTTAATTCGCCACACTTTAAAAATCACATTGAAATTATAATTTCGAAATATTTCGTGATTCTATTTGCCAAAACCCCTATATAAAAAGATCATTGTCAAAAAAATTACTCATCTCTATTCCTGAAACATCTACGAATCTACTTAAATGGAGGCGACATGAGTTCTAATAAAAATTAATTATGTATTTAATAACTGGAGAAGGGATGCATAAATTTAAAAAAGCGATGATAGAAAAAGTGATAATAGTAATTAATAAATCAATTAAAATGAAAAGTAATGTGGTTAGTAGTGGTAATGTGTGTAAATACATGATAATTATAAGAGTAATATTTAGTAAAATTATTTTTAAAAATAAATTACGAAGATGTGGAAGTGACTGAAAGAGTATCTCTTTTAGCATATTTAGCTAATCTGACGAAAATTTTAAAACATTGCTATTTATAATGTGTTTAAAACATTGCTATTCATAATATGCCATGTTTAACTTGTATTTATTGAAATTGTTGAAAGGAAAGAATCAATCAGCAAGATTAAAGGGGCAATCTTTCAATCAAGATCCTTGATTTATTATATCCTTTATTTACTTTCCTTTTACAATCTTTCTCCAACCCTATAAAAGGGTGGTTGTAATTCACAGTAAAAATAACAAGAAATACAATAAAACTACAGCCTTCAATCATTTCCTCTATTCTCTATTACAATGTTTATACCATGTTATAACATGGTATTAGAGCAGGGATGATCCTAGGAACTCAAAACTAGATTATCATCGTTTCATAACCTTTTCTCAACCCTTTGAACCGATCAAGACAGTAACCTTGTTTTTTTTTTTTTTTTTTTTCTCTCTTCCCTAAAACACTAACAATACAGAATATCAGAAGAGACACACATAACCAACCCTTCAACAACTTCAAAAGAATTAACTATACAGATTGCAAATCTAGTGCGAAACTCCGACAATGTTACGCTCGGATTCAAACTAAACGGAAACAATTATCCACTATGGGCTCGCCTCATGAGGGTAGCCATAGGGAGCAGAGGCAAGTCCAGCCACATCACTGGACAACCACCACCACCAAAAACAACCGATCCAGCCTACTATCAATGGGAGGAAACAAATTTGTCAGTTTTCTCATGGCTCATGCAAAATATGGAGGGGCGATTAGTTACCAAATTCGCCCAACATCAAACCGCCAAGGCCGTGTGGGATAGCTTGGCAATTACCTATGGGAGTGGAGCATACCCATTCCAAATCTATGATTTGGAAGTGAAAGCAAACAAAGTCAATCAAGGGCAACTTACATTGGAGGATTAGTGGAATGAGCTCCAAGCCATATGGCTCACCATCGACCGAAGAGAACCGAATCCCCTCGGCTGATGTGAAGAAGGAATAAACAAATACCGGAAATTAATCGCCAATCCCCGATTATACCAATTTCTCTCCGGATTGGATACTATTTTCTTTTTCTTTAACTTTTTATTCTTTGTTTTATTTCTTTCTAAAATTTTGGAATTCGCTTAATTATAATATATTTAACACAAATACTTCTGTGCAACTGGTTTCCAAAATGACACTACTTCATTCGGAAAATGATACTTGAACATTTCCGAATGACACTACTTCAACATACAAATGACACTTGAAGATCTTCAAGTGTCATTTGTATGTTGAAGTAGTGTTATTCAAAAACCTGTTGAACGGGAGAGTGCCTCTATATTTAATGTGCATATCAAATTAAAGATCATGATAAGTGCTTTAATTTGATATATTTTATGTAAATATTTTATTTGAAATATAAAAGTTATATTTATTTAAAGAATAATTTTTTTAAAAAAAATCTCTCTCCTCTCTCATATTTTTTTGAATAATTTTTTTTTTATTTTTTATTTTTAACTTTTTTTTGTTTTTACATAATATCAATTTTTATTATTGTGAATTCTTTTTTATTTTTTCATTTTTTAATATTCAAATAAAGTATATCTAATTAATAAAAGTCATTTTTTATTATATTTACAAATATGATATTGAGTTGATATCAATTTTATATAAATTTATAAATATAAAAATATTTTCCGTGCATTGCACAGGGTGCAAATGCTAGTGTTTGAGAAAAAACTAAGTAAGATCAAAAGTGGATACAGCAATTTGAGAGCTCAAACTAGTTCCTACCATTGGAGCCTTGCAGCCACACTACCTAATATTGTAGTTTAAGTTTCTAGCTAACATATTTTTGTTTGGGTTAATTGCACCTAAATACACCACCTTTCCTTAAATTCTACAATTGCACATCATCTTTAAAATCCGTCGCTAAATACGCCACATTTCCTTGAATTCTACAATTGCACATCACCTTTAAATCTGTCCCAAAATACATCACCTTTATATTTTTTCTGTTTTTGCACATGACTAAAAAATTCTCAAGAAATAAATAAAAGTGTTAATTTATATTAACCCTAAACCCTAAACCCTAAACCCTAAACCCTAAACCCTAAATAAATAAAGAATTTTATTTATTATATTTCCGCTGCTAAAAAGATATTTAAATTTATAAATTAACACTTTAATTTATTTTTTGAGGATTTTTAAGTCATGTGCAAAAACAGAAAAAATATAAAGGTGATGTATTTTGGGGCGGATTTAAAGGTGATGTGCAATTCTAGAATTCAAGGAAATGTGGTGTATTTAAGGACGAATTTTAAAGGTGATGTGTAATTGTACAATTCAAGAAAAAGTGGTATATTTAGGGACAATTAACCCTTTTTGTTTCTCTGCCAAGCATACATCATCTACAATTCATTGGTTAGGCATAAACTTATTATGAAACTAACATGTCCCCTAAATATGAACACAGAGAATGATCCAACGACACACTTTGCCTTAAACCGCTTTCTTTCTAATTAATCAGGTTCAAATTCAATTTTCACCCCTTCCATATTTGTCTGCTAAAAAATTAGGGTTAATAGCCAAAAAATACACGAAGTTTCACCAAATTTGCATTTTGCACATGACCTTCAAAAATAGCCCCAGAATACATGAGCTTAGGGTTGTAAATGAACAGAGCTACTCGCAAGCTATTCGAGATTCGGCTCGAAAAAAGCTCGATTCGATAATAAACGAGCCGAGCTCGAAATTTTTATCGAGCCGAGCTCGAGCCTGACAGTGCTCGGCTCGTTGAGCTCGCGAACATGTTCGAATTCGATTGTTCGCGAGCCTGTTCACGAACCTTCAGTCGAGCCTTCAATCGAGTTAGTACACGAGCCTTAAACGAGTCGAACTCGAACTCGAACTCGAACTCGTGTAACATATTAATTAAGAAGATTTTCTTAAATTTATAACAAATTCGAGCTTGAACACCATATATACGAACATCTAACGAGCCGAGCTCGAGCTCAAGCTCGAATTCGATATTATCGAGCATCACCCGAGCCGAACTCGAACCGAGCCCGAGCTTAGTAAGTGGATGACGAGCCGAGCTCGATCATCAAGATAAAAGCTCGAACGAGCTCGAACACCCGAATATTTAAACGAGCCGAGCTCGAGCCTGCTAGTATTCGGCTCGGCTCGGCTCGGCTCGTTTACAGCTCTACATGAGCTATTGATTTTGTTGTAATTTGCACACGGCGAGAACTCCCGCCATAATTAAAGTTGACCGGCAATGACGTGGACTATACGCGTGGCATTTTTATTGTATGTGGCAATACGCGTGGAAATTTAAATGATTTGGCAATACACATGTCATTTTTATTAAAAAAAATTAAAAAAAAAAACAAAAAATCAGAGGCTTTCCACCAAGCCATTCCTCCCCTCATTCCTCATCCACCACCGCCGGCGGATCTGGGGATCTGGGGCGCCATTCCTCAAGCTTTCCACCACTGCCGGCGGATCTGGGGCGCCATTCCTCATCGACGCCGCCACCTCCCCCCATCTCACCTACTCCGTCTTCCTCCGCCAAGTCGCCTCTCTGTCCTCTTCCCTCAACGCAGCCTTCATCCTCCTCCACCGCTAGGAGCTAGCGCCATGGCTGCAGATCCCTAATAGCAAGGTCCGCACGAACCAAGAGGCTTCAGAGGCGGAGGAGGATTGCAGATCTGGCGGTGGCGAGGCGGTGGATTGCAGATCTGGCGGTGTCGAGGCGGTGGATTGGGGTGATTGAGTATCAGGCGGTGGATTGGGGTGGATTTCTTCCCCGCCGAATTGCCCATGAACAGAGCGTCTCCCTTCACCTCAGGCGAACCACGACGAGGACCAGAGCAACGGCGGCGACCAGCGAGTTTTCCACTCGCGAACGAAGATGAAGATGGACTCAGCAGAGCGGAGACCTCTGGTCAAGAACGGCACGGCGGCCTTGAACCAGGGCATCGATTTCACCATAGCCGAGAGGGCTAGGGCTCGACTCATGCCTCAAAGTGTGAGTGGCGTGTGTTATAGAGGGAGGGTGAGAGGCGAGAGAAAGGAGAGGCGACGACGCCGGCAACGCCGGTGAGGAAGAAGGGAGTGGCGTCTCTGTGTGGAGAGAGAGAGATAGCAGAAATGAGGCGTCTGCAATTTTCCTTTTTATTTTTATTTTTTTATTTAGAAAAACTTGATAAAACGACGTCGTTTTACATGCTCGGCGGTTAGTCCACGTCTGCAATTTCCGGTTGCCATGTCAACAACGTTTAAGATGATGGTCAACGCATGTGCAAATTACAATTAAATCGAAAGGTGGTGTATTTTGGGGCTAATTTTGAAGGTCGTGTGCAATTTGCAAATTTGATGATAGTTCATGTATTTTTTGGTTATTAACCCAAAAAATTATGAAATTTCCTTCAAAATCTCCATGAAGCAAATCGAATCTCGCATCTTCTGCCCTCGATTTTAACGTGGTGTTCATCTTCGAGCTTTCTCGGACGATAGTTAGATCGACTTGTTCTTCATTAATGATGTCAGTGCAAATCTTGTTTATCTTTACACATTTGGTCATGCGAGTGTGTAAGCGTGCATTAACTTAAACGAAACACGATCAATATAAGTTTACACGCTGTGTCGTGCGAGCATGTAAGCGTATATTAACTAACGCACGCTTACACATTAGGTCTTGTGCCGTGTAAGCGTGTATTAGCTAAAAAATTGGCCTAATGCACACCTGCACACTATAAAATAAAATGGTAAGAGTCGATATTTTTTATATATTTTCACAAGTGATGTTATTATTTATTTTGCTATTTTATAAAAGGTATTTTTCATTTTGCAATAACAAATACATATAAACTCGTGTGAAAAAACAAATACATCTAATTATATACTCCATTTTGTTTTTAAAAGTATTAAATATATCTATACTATATTAAAACAGCAGTTTTCAATTAGAAATTGATTTCAAATTGATTTGTAATCAATTTCAATGGCGATTTTGTAATTAAAAGTTAATTTAAGAGCAAGAATTTTAGCAATAATGTGAACATAAAAAAAAAAAACTGCCGTTTGTGTCCCACTACTTTTTTATCATCTCACAACAAATCTTAAAAATTGTGAATATATAATTTTAAATTTATATTCATCATAAGCTTTGTGTTCCATTTAAAAAAAGCGAAAATATAGTATTGTTTTATGTTTTGCTATTTTTTCTCTTCTGAACAATTATTTTGCTCAACGTTATGCTATATTTTCAAAGACAAAGAAATGCGACTCAATCCTCTCAAATTAACAATGTTGAAAATTTAAATTTATTTCTTTTTAGGTAAGGAATATATATAATAATTCATAAAGTTGAAAATAAGTTATATAAGCCCACAAATATTAACATCTAAATTATAAATTCATTATTGATTTTTTTTTCACAATTGTGAAAAGAAAAAAAATAGCCAAACATAAAATACATTTTTTAAGATATAAAATAAGAATCATTTTCAGCCTTTAGATCATCAAGATCTACGGTTGATTCATCATTCTGTTGGATGAATTAATGGTCTTGAGTTTGAATCTCAAAGGTAACAAAAATTTATTTTTCGCAATTCATACCTTTATACAGCGAATTCATACGTGTTCTACATAAAATTCATACATTTTCCTTAGTTCTTATTTCTTAGTTTAAGAAGTGCTCTCAACATGATATTAAAATAAAGTAGCGATCATCAAGTTATAAAATATAGATGATATTTTCTCACTTAATTAAAATGAATACTTAAATATTAGTTTTTCAACTTTGAATTATGATTAAAAGATTTAAATAAGTTAATTATTTCATATTTTAACTTGACTACTTTTTTTAATATTATTACAGTTTAATTCTGCCATCCATTTAAATAGGGGAGATAAATTGATTAATTTACTACAATTGCAAGGAATGGTTAGATATGACGAGTGCGGGCTACATAAATTCCTATCTATTTTATCTTTTGAACAAGACTACCTACTTCTATGATTTTGTTTTTGTAGGAGTATAATTTGATACATAATTCATTTTTCTTTAGCCCCTATTTAATTAAATAATGAAAATAATAATAAATGTTATAAAATTATGCTTTCTTAAAACCACTATGTGTATTTAGACGTTTTAATATAAATTTTTAAAATTGCATTATTTTTTACCATTCATAATTTTACATTTATGTATTTGTACATTTTAATTTTTTGTATTATTTTTTAATATAATATAATGGCCGTGCATCGCACGGTGGGCAAATGCTAGTTTATTTAATTTATCTGAACTAATTTGTGGGAACGTAGAGCGTAATAATTTCCATTTTGTTTTGATTTTAACGAAAAAGAAAGTGAGTTGACGAGCTATTTGAAACACAAGCACCACATCCCCCTTATAAATACACCACCACCACCACCACCTCCTCCTCCGCAACCATCATCACCACCACCACCTCCTCTCCAATTTCTCACTCTTCCTCTGTATATCACACACAGACGCACGCGCACAATGAATCAGCATGGCACGACTGTGACGCAATTCGTGATGGAAGCCTCAGTGGCGGAATCCATCGCCCAATCTCTGAACCTCCCCTCCGTCCTCCACCTCCTCCCGCATCTCGTCCACTCCGCCCAGTCCCTCGCCCGCCCCCCTATCTCCAACTTCCACGTCGGCGCCGTCGGCCTCGGCTCCGACGGCCGCGTCTTCGTCGGCGTCAATCTCGAATTCCCCGGCGTCCCCCTCCACCAATCCGTCCACGCCGAGCAGTTCCTCCTCACCAACCTCCAACTCCACCGCTGCCCCACCCTCCTCGCCGTCGCCGTCTCCGCCGCCCCCTGCGGCCACTGCCGCCAGTTCTACCAGGAACTCCGTCACTCTGCCTCCCTCCAAATCCTCGTCACCGACGAGGACAATTGCGTCCAGAATCACGACCGCATCCGAATGCTTGAAAACAAAGCCCCCGATTTCATGCCCTTATTGAAATTTCTCCCCAATCCCTTCGGCCCGCGCGATTTGCTCGATGACGAAGCCCCGCTTCTGCTAGAGCAGCACCACAATCATTTAGATCTATTGGATCAAGACGATTCCCATACAGACGACTATTCTGTAAATCCCTGCAACGGAAATGACATTTCCGGCAAATTAAGCAACGGAAATTGCAGAAACCACGAAATAAACGAGTCTCTTTTGAGGGAAGCAGCGCTGGAAGCTGCAAACAATGCTCACGCTCCCTACAGTGGGTGCCCGTCGGGGGTTGCATTGATGGATTGCGAAGGGAAGGTGTATAAGGGCTCCTACGCCGAATCTGCAGCGTATAATCCTAGTCTCGGGCCGGTTCAGTCGGCATTGGTGGCGTATGTGGCCAGAGGAGGAGGCGATTATGAGAGGATTGTTGCGGCCGCGCTGGTTGAGACCAAACCGGCCAAGGTCAGGCAGGATGATACGGCGAGGCTGCTGTTGAAAGCAATCTCGCCCAAGTGCGAACTTCGGGTTTACAACTGCCAATCGGCCGGCAATGTGGCAATGTGTAAAAAGGTTGATGTCTAGTTATTTATCAAATTTTAGGATCTCAAATATAATATCTTGCAACTGTAGATTGGTCCTGCAAATTTATATTGATGAATGAATAACTGCATTTCTAATATCTTGCTACTGCCTTAATACTAATATCTTATCTGCAGCTAGTCATTGATTCTATTATTGCCTTACAAGTTGTGTATTATTTTGGATTAGTTTATGCTTAGGAAAAGGTATCTCAAAATATTTGATATGCCTTGATCACTTGGTAATTCTAGGCATTATGTTTGTGTTTTCATTGCACAAACAGGCTTGACTTTGTGTTGAGTGATAGACATAGTGCTCTCCGAACTTTCACGAGTCTTAAGATGGAAGGCATGGTGCTAGTTGCTTTGCGACTTTAACAAATTTATCTATTATGTGCTCTGTTAATAGGTTCGCCTTCTACTTTAACGTATTTCGTTTGTCTTTAATTGGAGAGGGACATGTCAAAGGGAGCTTTCTGAGTTGGAATTCCAATCTTAGGTGCTTTTTCAAAGTCCCTTTTATGTGCTTAGATGGAATAGCAAAGTTCCCCACCTTTTCATCTTTACCAGCAATAAAGTAGCATTAATGTAAATAGCTTATTAGTTTCACTTCTTTCAATTGCTATAGCGAATGAGTTCATTTAATGTTTCATGGTGCATACTTCCACCTGTGCACCACATCTCTTTCTCATAAACGTACACTTGATAAGCATCATTGACATTGTCATCACACACCAGGCGCAGCATGAATGGGGTCGTAGATTTAATCATCTTTAATGCATAAAAGAGTCTATGAACAAATGGCCCAGAGCTTATCTTGGGTTTCCACGTCTTCTGTGACTGTAATGTTTGATTTAGACACTGGAAAAAACGCTATTAGTTCTGCTTTAGAAAGTTGAGGTAACGATCCTTTGGATTATATTTATGTAGCTTTATCATTTTGAAGATTCTGAATTTGAAGTATAAATCATTTACATGCAACAAAGGGAAAATAGTTGGTGGTCATTCTTTTTAACACAACACAAACTGGAAAATATTTCTGTCTTCTCTTACCTTTCACTTTGGAGAACAAAGGATTGCAGTGCTTTTTTATCCCCATTTGGTATGGATTTGGACTAAGACCCCGAGGAGTTAAGTTACAGTTACTTCTGAAAAAACGACAGCATGCCAATGTGTCTTGATGTGATGCATGGAGAATGAAGCTCGTGTTTCCAGCTAATAAGGTATCTGATTTTGAGTTATTCATTCCAATCCTATTTGAAAGCATGCTTGTGTGGGATATACATTATTGGCCATCTATTCTTAAAGATGAATCTGTTGAATTGAACCAAAATGCCCTTCCATTATGTGCATACGCATTTTTGCGCGTGTTTAGCTGTAGCAGAGATCTGAATGAAGAGTCTTCCTATTCTCAGGTAATTACCAGGTCCATGATTGTCTAATGTTTAGGAACTTATTCGCAACCAACTTATATAGATTAGAGGTGAATTGCCCAAAAGGTGAAGTGGAATATAAGAGTGGAACACCACTCACCAAAAATAGAGGCAGTTTGGAGCATAAACTCCACCCACTGTATGGACTTGAAACATAATGGGTTCAATCCTATCCAGTTAGATTTGTTGAGAATATATTCATTGGCATCTATATGATTTGATGATGGGCTACAGTTGTTGCTGCCGAATCAATGGATGCCAAACCCCCCCAGTTGCCCAGTATTCAAGGTTGGGAAAGTAAATGGTAAGACATTCATTTCTAATTATAGAAACGAAAGTTGGAAGTGGAAACTTTAACCTGGCTTGATCTCCTCTATCTATGTATATATATTTATCTGTGACTGTGATACACACACACACACACACCTATTTTGTATAATACTTGCAACTAAGGTGGCTCCATTTGATGTGTTGTAACTAAGGTGTCTCATCAAATTCTGTGGTGTGTCATTATTTGAGAAAAAACTTATATGCATCTGCACATTCACTTTATTAGGATTCATCAATCCCCTATTAGAGTTTATAATCTCCAACCACTATGATTAGTATTAATTACAATTAGCATTTAATTAGTGTGGTGTGGATCTAGGTGTATATGAGTGTGCCTCAATAATTAATGGACGGATATGATCCATCCAAGATTGGGAAGAAGAATATTACAATAGGCGTCATTACTTCTCGTATAAAACTCAGACCATCACCTACAACACTTCCTTTTTTCTTTCTTAAATTTTATTTTTGTGGGAAATGGAATACATAAGACTAGTCAATTTGAAATAAGAAAACGCGTGCCAGCGAAGAATTTTCGAATTAAAGTAGTGAAGTAACCACCCATCCCATCTTTGAAAACACACGAGGGAGAATTTATAATACCAGTATTATTTTGAGTTCAATTCTATTATAGCGTGACCTTTAAATTTTTTGTTTATCCAATAAAAACAAGGGTGAAGAAAGAATCCCTAATCCGTTAAAAATTTACAAAAAGTTTCATGCTTCAACTTAAATTCAAGCTTGTACATACTTTTAATGTTAAAACTAAAAAGAAAGGAAAATAATGTAGCAATACATAGACATCCTACACGCCCCAAACAAAAAAGATCAAATGGACAGTGCTCATTTTTTTTTTCTTTTACGTGAGATGGTGGAATGTTTAGTATAGTCAAAATACAAAATTAACTTGTACTTTCATAAAAATTATAAAAATAGCATGAACTTATAGTTTCGGACTCGAATTATAACATGAAAAGGCTCGTAATCAACATGGAAATTATGTAGAAATTTTAATTAAATTCACTTGGAGCTAGAAGTGTTTATATGAGTTTTGAATATCAATCGACATGACCCGATACTCGGTAGGGTATTAGGGGTACCCGGTACCCGTAAAAATTCGGGGTGCATCGGCGCCGGGTATTGAGTTGTCTTGAAATCAGGTAATGGGTATACTCTCGAATTTGAATTTTCTAATTATTTATGAGTTCAGTTTATAGAAATTCAAATAAATCAAAATTCTATTTTGTATTCTCAAAATTAAATCTCTCCTAGACTCCTTGTCTCCCTTCGTTATCCAATGAAGAGAGTTGTTGTGAAGACTAAAGATATTTAATTTTAATAATAAAAATTGATTAGATTCATTTGAATGTCCCCAAGCATATTAAAACTAAAATTATAAAAAAAAATTGGGTATAGTTTATACCTAATATTAAATACAACACAAAAACTTGGGTGAGGTCAACCTCATACCATGAGACGGGTCGGGTCGGGCGCGGGTTTGACGGGTCGGGTGGGTTTTGGGCGCGGGTCTGGGATACCAGAAATAAAGTACACGTTCTCATTAATAAAAGTAATAATTATTGTGAACAAATGTAATAATTTAGAAACATTACATTTCATCATATCAATAGTTACTTTTCCTCAAGACAATGATTATTTGAATTATTATTTGATTATTTCATCATATCAATAGTTATTTTTCCTCAAGATAATGATTACTTAAATTATTATTTAATTTTTTTTCTATATTCTATTTATTTTCTCCGTTATTCAAAGTAATTGTTATTATAATGAAAAGTAATTATTGACATGAAGAAATGTAATGTTTTTAAATTATTACATTTTTTCACAATAATTGTTACTTTTATTAATGATAATGTGTATTTTATCCCAAACCCGCGTCCAAACCCGACCCGACCCGCCCCCCGACCCGACCCGACCCGTCTCATGCTATGAGGTCAACCTCACCCAAGACCTACTCTACATACAACTCAATTCTTGGTACAGATTCATCGTCAAATTTATGGATATCGAATACTTTAATACTTATCAGATTGGATCGAATATACCCCATACCCACCGAAACTTCGCTAAACATCCCTAGTTCAAAGTGAATTTAATTAGAATTTCCACATAAACTAAGAATCTTTCTCGTTATAATTCGATGCCAAAAAGTGCAAATTCATGTTATTATTATTATTTTTTTTTTTCATAAACTAAGAGCCTTCCACATTATAATTTGATGTCAAAAGTCCAAGCATTTTTTTGTATTTTTTAAAGTTCTAGCCATTTTTACGAACACAAATTCTCCCACTTCTGTCTACAAGTGTGAACCACTCACATATTTTAATTGAACACTTGTAAATGTTTAATTAGAATTTGTGAGTAATTCGCAATGTATGGATGTTCAGATGAGAGAGCTCATTTTTTTACAAATAACTTTAAAGTTCATATTCCCTCTGCCTCATTAATAACGTTTCAAACCCAAAAGAAAAATAAATTAAGGTCATTCCCTTAATTTGAGTGTTCCATTTTCACTTTATTCTCATTTACTTTTCTACTCTCTATTTCTACCTCATCATTTATTTTTTTAGTTGAGTTTAAAAATACCACTTTATTGCCTAAATACCCACTCTTTAATTCGCGTGACCCATTTTTTTCGAATATTATAAATGAGACGGAAGGAGTAATTTTTTTTTATATATACTCTATTTTTAAAATTTCAAATCATTTTACTGTTTCAAAAAAAAATCAAATCATTTTTACAAATAATTCTAAAATTCAAGCCATAAACTATAATTAACCTATTCTAACAACAAGCTCTCCATTCATGTGCAAAAGCATCCACCTCGATCCATGGTTTTCGGTTATATCAATCGGTTTGTTTAATCTCGATTCGGCTGGCTCTCTCTACATCAAATGATGGGTATTTATGACTAGATATAAGAAATGACTAGAAAAGCATTATTTATAAAATTGGCCAAAAGCATTTCTTTATTTCAAATCGGCTACTTTAAAGCTCTCCATCCTATATTTTTGTGCAATATGAAAAGAAAGGCAAAGTGCAGTAGACGAGACATGAGTGAGAATCAACATCCCAAAGCATAAACCATGAACAACAGTAGTGGCAAAAACATAAGCTCAACCACATGAGTTCATCTATTGATCATTTATGATGTATCCAACTTCCACTTTTCTCTGCATTCATAAACGCAAACAAAGTTGGGGATCATCATCATACCAAGATTATTCGTATATATCTAGCAAATGACCATAATTTGATGACATACATCTATGACTTGGCTTGGCATGACTAAGAATCACAACGCATCGGATTTTTCTAATAGTTTTATACGTGAGGCACTCCATCAACAACAAATATGATGCTGCAGTTCCTGGGAAAAGTGCAAGTGCATATATGGTATGCAGTGAGTAGCAACGGCTAACCCGTGGCTGCTTTGACTAATTCTTGACGAATGGAGGAACATCGCCTCTCATAACTCTCCAAGGCCCATTATAGAACATTGGCTTCATCAATGGAACATCGTGCCCAGGGTGCTCTTCCCAGTATTTCTCCTGAACAAGTGCAGCCACGGATTAGTTTAAACTTATTTCTCATTTCTCAGGCACCAGCTAATCGATGAAAGGCAAATTGCAAGGGCACCAGCTAATCGATGAAAGATTATATTTCTCATTTCTCAGGCACCTGAGTTTACAATTCCATATTTTTCTTCAGTAAATATGATACTCCAGTACTTAAACAACTATGTGTCTAAACCAAGGCAGCAATCTTTATAGAAATATCTTATGATCAATAAAAAGTTTAGAGCAGCATCTCCGACTAGCACTATCTTATTATGTTTTTTTATAGCACATTATGCAAGATTGAACTAAAGCAATCAACAAAACTTATAAAATTTGCAGACAACAAAACTTGAAGCTGAATGTGTATAATAAATAAGTTTACAGATTCAATATTGGCAGAGCATAGAAAATAAAGAAAATGCATGAGCAACTCTTGTATTGAATTGTGGTAATATAAAGAAGGCAAAGTTGAGTAGAGGTGAGGTGTTTACCTTGTAGAGTTGCTCGGTGATTGCAGCCCCAACAACCCCTGTGTAAAAAGCACAGACATAGATTGTGATGAGAGGGGTAAACGATCTGGGACGCTTATACTTCTCGATCATGTCCCACAGAAGCGTTCTCTCCCACTTCGTGTACACATAATCAGCGTATTTCCTCCACAGGTAGCTCGCCATTTTCACAACTGAAAACCAAACAAGCATTAACACAAACACGTGGGCTGCATGATCAGAACCCACCAACCACAACGACAAAGCGGTTTCTAGGAAAATCAATTCGAAGACGCTCAAGAATCAGATTATCCGCACACAACATTCATTTCATCCGCCGATCAATTTAGAAGATGTGATTGTTTACTGTGTTAAAGTGACAAAAAAATAAACATAAAATTTAGTGAGTAGAACTTGCCTGTTGTGGAGAGAAGTGGGAATTTAAATCTCCACTCAAAATATTTGGTGATGACAGAAGCGGATCTTCTGCTACTGTGTGCGAACGGCTGCTTTCTGTTTGATTTTTATCTCCTTCACTTTTTTTTTCTTTTCCTTCGACTATGGTTCGATACGGCCTATTTAACCGTTTATCTTTTTCTCTCTGTATCTCTTTTTAAGGCCTTTACTTTGATTGTAAAACACAAATAAAAAAGATGATTTTTTTTTCTATTAGATGTTTATTAGATTTTAATAAAGATTAAAATGTTGGAAAATATTTTTATACAACTACCCAAATATAATATTATCCAATATTAAAAAGAAAATGAGTTGGAAAAAAAAAATTATATCATAGTCTACATATGACAATGGTGGAAAAAAATAGAAGTATATATATTCTCTCATTTTTCAAACGGTTCCTAAGAGTTAATCATACTTCTTATAGCTTGAACTTTAAATAAATTTTAGTTTATAGTAGTATCAATTTTGATTTACTTTTTATATAGCTTGAACTTGAAGATCATATCTAAATATAGTTATAATCCCATTAAAATTATGACTCAATAGTTAATTTTTACCAATATTACACTTGAAACGATGAACCATTGCTCGAAATCAGAGACTCATAATAAAGAAAATTTCTAATATTCCCTTTTAGAAAAAGAAGGTTTCTAATATTAGGTAGCTCATTGTCATGAGACCGCTAATTTAGTTGAAATCATGCCTCAAAATTGGCACACCAGCGTCATACGCATAATTAACATCTATTAGTATTATCATCTAAACAATAAAGCAATTAATTTAACATAAAACACACAAAAGAAATTTATAACAATATCATAATATAGAAAAATAGAACATAATAAAAACTTAAATTTATATTGTAAATCTTGAAACACTTATCTATATATAACATTAATTGTGGAACCACATTGAATATTAAAACCTTTAAACTTTTGCGACTTGTAATGAACTCTTGGAATAACAACAAAAGTTGCAAACATAGCACTTGTCTTGCAAGTACGAAATCTCAGCATCGCAATTATATTTGATTTACTGATGTGGATGGTGTGATGAACGTCAATATTTATAGTGTTTAAAAAATTACTCAACATGTCCTCAAGAGTACACCAAACGATGCCAACTCCTGTCTACCGACAGTGAGGTCCAGGGTTCAAATCCCACCGCTCTCCCTCTTCAAAAGTGAAAAAAAAAAATTACTACTACATGACCTCCTACGTTCCGTGCTGGAGTCGTTCCAACTCATTTTTCAGCGAATGAGTATTACCACAACTCAAAACATTCAAACTTTGGATTAAAAAGTGATATACATTTAACAACCAATTAAATTAACAATAACAATAATGATGAGGCTGGTTCTATTCTCACTTGAGCCACGAATTTTTGCTTTCTCAATTTGCTATACGAATTTCTTATTTATTGTTTTTTCCAATCGCTATTTCAACTTTTGTTAATTTTCATATAGCAAGCACAAAAGATTGAATAGTTCAAACTTCAAAGGGAAAATTACACACACACACAAAAAAAAAAAACAGAAGTTTGAATGAATATAAAGAACTACTATAGTTCCAATAAGAATCTATTCTTTTTTTTTTTAGAATAATAAGAATCTATTCTTAACTGTAGAATAATTCTCTCCTAAATCAATTAATACTCATCGGAAAACCCATTGCGAAATATTTTAATTTTGAAAAATCATAGTACTATAAGTAGAGGAAAACTTTGTATTTTTTATGTCGAGCAAAACTTTGTACTATTAAATTACTTGTAATGTAGCAATTTATCAATCTTGGAAAAGTTAATGCACGAGGTAAGAAATATCGGTCCACTTGGAGCATGTGAATAATGAATTGTTTCCAACAGTTGAACCAATTATAGTTCTGAATTAAGACCAGAGACGAATCTAGAGACCGGGCAGCCTCGGCGGTCGCCCGGTCAATTTTTTTTTATTACCTATATTTTTTTTTTTTTAAATTTGTTACAACCAAAGAAAGGAAAAAACTCACTCACACTCTAGCTCTTAGGGTGACTCGAACCCCCGACCTATTGGTTCATTACCTATATATATGTATATATTTTGATGAAATCTCGGCGGTCGCCCGGTCTGTTTTCTTTACTAAAAATTCATTACAAACATCCGATGAAATCTCGCCCGGTCCTAATTAAATTCTTAGATCCGTCCCTGATTAAGACAACACTAATTTCCATCGTAATTAGTATGGATGGAATAAATTAGCTTTGCAGCTAACCTCTAATGAAAACGGCCACGAAGATCTGTGAAATATTCAAGATACAGTGCACAAGTAGCACGTCATGATAGAAACCAAAACCAATATCCACCTAAATCATACAATTACAACACAAACTTGATAAACTACATCAACTCCCAAATACCAGTGTCAGTTACCTTCACTGCAAAGTTGAGAGCGAGTTTCAATGAGTAGGCAAAACAACACTTTTTGCAAATGACACTGATCCATTATTGGAGGCTCCATCAATATTCAAGATTGTAGTAACCATGTTATATATCTGCACATTCTCAAAAGATGGAACCTTCCTCCCCTTGGCAAATTGAGGTCCATGAGCAATGAAGATAGTCCTCATGGAGAAGAATGCATTGTCATATCCATGAGCTCCACCGCATTCTTGCCCTTGTGACCTCGTCTGCTTCACCGTGAACCCTTCCCCTACCAATCCCACTATAGGTGGGATCCGATAACTTGCAGAGTAATGCAGCCTGTTAGGCAAGTCCTCCTTGAGATAAACTCTCAAGAACTCCCCGTTCTCCACTCTACCCGACTCCAACCCCTCGTTCATCTTAGCAACAACATCACTCGATGAGTAACCAGGTGGCGGCCTGATTGAGAGCAACGGAGTGTACGATTGAACCCATTCTTTCGGAATTTTAACCCATTCAGCAAGATCATCTAAAGCTATCACCTTCTTGTCACAAGTGCCAACCATACCATGATCACCTACCAATATGATATTAACATCCTCATAAATCCCTCTTTTCTCCAAACCATGAATCAACCTCCCAATCAGTGTATCAATCTCAACAACAGCATCAGTAATCCGCACATCATCGGGGCCGTATATGTGGCCCTGATGATCAGGATCCTCGAAATACAATGTCATAAACGAAGGGATATCATCGCTAGGCAAATCGAAGTAGTTCAAAACAGTATCAACTCTCTCTTCAAAAGGCACAGATTCATTATAAGGCATACAGTAAAATTTAGGGCAATCCCAAGATCCCTTGTGTACCTCAGAGCCAGGCCAGAAATAGGTGGAGGCTTTCAATCCGTGATTCGCCACCGTCTCCCACAGCGGCTCGCCCAGCCACCATTCCGGCTCATGGCTGCCCATGTTGAACTTGTGGCCGTTGACGGGATCTGTGAAGTAGTTATTGATGATTCCGTGATAAGCAGGGTACAATCCAGTGACAATGGAGTAGTGATTGGGGAAAGTTAGGGTTGGGAAGACCGGAATCAATCCGCGCTCGGCTTCGGTCCCGTTGTGAATGAGGCGACTGATGTTGGGGAGATCGGTTTTGTATTGGTAGCCGAAGCGGAATCCGTCGGAAGAGATGATTAGGACGACGGGGTGCTTGAGCTTGGAGAGGGGCCGCGAGAGTGCGGCGGTTGAACCCAGGCTGGGGTTTTGGGCGGGGGGAGATGCGGAGGAGAAGAAGAGGAAGGAGAATGCGGCGGCGGCGGAGAGTGCGACGGCGGTGGACATGACGAGGGAGATGAAAACGAGGGTGGCGGCGGCGGTTTTCCTGGGGGAGTGGGGGTGGGCGGCGGTGGATAGGAGGGCGGAGGAGGAGGAGGAAGCGCGGAGATCGTCTTCGAGTTCGTTAGGTGAGATTGGAAGTGAGGTGGTTAGAGTGGATTCTGGATCGGAAGCCATTGGTGTAGAATTGGAGAAAGCTGCGCGATTGTTTGTATGGTGATGTTGAAATGGAGTGAAGGTTGATAGTTGAAGAAGTCAAGAAGAGAGTAGAGGAAGAAGAGAATGGTAGGTGGTGACATCAACTACGACTTGTATCATGAAGCTCGTGCAAATATAATCTAATTTAATAACAGCAATACTTATTTTTAAATTTAATCTAATAAATTACTACATTCGTCTCAAAAAAATAACTATTTCTTCTAACACGATTTTAAAAGTGTTAATTGGTATGTTGTTATTGGAAAAACATATTCATTTTATTGTAAGTAGAGAAAAAGACCCACAACTAATATTTAAAATAAGTTTAGATATTGAGATCAATAATTAAAGAATAGTATTCAAAATTAGAAATTGTTGAAGACCGACGAAAATAATAAAATACGCATAGATGAAATATTATTTACAAACACATATCCAAATAAATTGAAAGCACAACACACCCAATGACTAGGGATGTCAATCGGGCCAATCCACTCGGTTTCGGGCCAACCCATTCGGTTTCGGGTTATTTTCGTTTCGGGCTAGTCGGTTTTTTTATTTTTCGGGCTAAAATTTTTCGACCCTAACCCTAACCCACTCGGTTTCGGGCTAGTCCGTTCGGGCCCACAAATTTACGATTTTTTTATATGTATAATTTTTTTATATGGATAATCATATTATTGTAATAAAAATATGTCGTGCTTTTTAAATCAAAATATTTCACCTTATTTTAGATACAAAAATTAGTATTATTTTAATGTAAATTTACATAATATCTAATTTTAACTTTGTTTCCGATAAAAAAATGTTTATAGATATAACATAAATTACTATCTTTCTTTGATTTTTATATCATAAATATTTATTATTAATTGTTAGAAAAAATCAAAACATATTATACAAGCATCAAAATGTTATTATCAAATTAAAAAGCAAAATATTAAAGTTTAGAAATCAATTATTAAGAAAATGTTCGGTTAATCGGGCCAACCCACTCGGTTTTCGGGTCAACCCTATCGGGCTCGGGCTATTTTCGGTTCGGGCCATTCGGGCTAAATTTTTTTCGGGCTAGAAATTTTCAGCCCTAACCCACCTTTTTTATCGGTCTATTCGGGTTGACCCGTCGGTTTCGGGCTTTTTTGACATCCCTACCAATGACAGAATTTTTAATCTTTTTCACAATTTACCACACATCTATAAATATATATTGGCAATGCGAATAATAAATTTTAAATTTATTGCAACTCGATGGAAGACTCCAAAGTCCAATGAGTTTAGACGAAGGGGGTTCTATATTTTCATACTATAAATGGTTAAATGACCAAATCGAATATAATTATGTTTAGTCATAGTTTAATTTCACCAAATAACAGGGGAGTTGGTCCTGGGTACAATAAATTGTACCGTACAATCGAGTTGCACCCTCCCGCATCATGATCCGCACTTTGATCCAAACCTACATCCTGATTCGAGCCGTGTAAATAACACTATTCGGTTATACAAATGACACTGCATGTAATTGACACTATTCGATTATATAAATGACTCTGCGTATAAATGACACTGTGTATAATTGACACTATTCAGTTATACAAATGATATTAATCGTGTAAATAACATTATTTGATACACAAATGACACTGTCTATAATTGACAGTATTTGGTTATACAAATGACACTATAATATTTTAACATGTCATAGTGTCATTTGTATAATCGAATAGTGTCATTTATAGACAGTACCATTTGTTTAATTGAATAATGTCATTTACACAGTTTAGGTCAGGATGCTGGTTCATATCAGGATACGGATCAGAGTACAATCCAATTATACGATACAATCGATTGCACCCAAGTTTTTGTGACAATAGGGATGTAAACAATTAACTTGGAAACAAATGAAAATCCTTTTATATGTGACATTACTTTAATTAAAGATAAAATATTGAAAAGAAAGGAAATGAATGATTCCCAATTTATTTGAGTTAACATCAGAGATGGAATAAGATTTTTCTCTTTTTTGTGGAGATAAAATAAAAAAATTATATTAAATCTTGATAAACAATATCTAAAAGTCAAAAAGTCGGGCTTACAAACCATTACGTCATTAATTGAAATAACAAATTTTGCTAAACTATGAGCTGCTATATTAGCCTCCATACGAACATGACATAAATCAAACACAAATTGTTTCTTGACGTGAGAGAAGGTCGCAAACAAGTCACCACACAGTGAATCCATGCCCTTATACTCACACCAATCACCATGAACCACATGGATAGCCAATATAGAATCCAAAAACACCACGATTGGACCGATATCATGTTGAATGAAAAAATCAATCTCCAACAGCATAGCATGAAGTTCTCCAACATGCTGCGCCCCAGGCCCCTAGCTGCTATAATCGAGCTCAAATGGTCTCTAACAATAAAACCCACTCCAGCCAAAATTCCACCTTGGTGTATCGACACATCGACGTCCAACCTTAATACCCCACGCCTCAGAATGATGCATCACTTGTCACATTCTTTCAGTAGCAGCTGATGCTGGGCTGCCAATTTCAGACGCACTTCTTGATTTTTTTTTTAAGAAGAGTTCACTCTCATCAATCATCTCCACAGCCTCAAACACTTTTTTTCCATGTTTAACATCGCACATAATGCGCCAAATCTACCATATGCAAACACTAAATAGCTCGAAGTCTTCCACGCCGAACTCCTCCAGAAAGTGGCGGCAAATCGCTTCAAGAGACAATCGATCTTTATTTTTTAAGAACCTCCACTAAGTCGTATTCTTCTAGTGCTTTCTAATAAAATCAAAATAAAAGCAAACAATGGACAATTGTATCCCAATCTTTACTACACCAAGAGAAAATGTCGTTATTCGGAACATGGTGACAACTAAGGTTTATCCTCCACACCAAGCAAATTAGATATCTTTTTCCACATGAAAATCTTCACTTTTGGGGGTATATTGATACACCAAAGCGAACTCCACCGTTTCTTCAAAGAAACCGAGGTTGTAGAGGGATTATGATCGTAAAATCCAACCGCAAGGCCAAAATTGTGAAGGAGAAGGTTACAACAAACAAACACGTAAAATAGCATGTCTTTAACAACACTTCCATGAAAAAAAATTAAGGAGATAAAATTTCAAAAATTATAAATATGATGATTTTATTTCCCACACTTCAAATCTATAAATTATAGCAAAATAAATTTTATCCTACATGGCATCGTATAATCACTACATTCTAATTTTTCTCAATTCTCATTCATTCTTATTTATTTATACATTTCTAATCAATTTTTACATTATAGTAAAATAAATCATATCCTACGTGACATCGTATAATCACTCCATTCTAATTTTCTTCAATTCTCATTCATTCTTATTTATTTATACATTTTCTAATCAATTTTTACATTTAAGAATTATTAAATAATCATATAAAATTATAGGTAAATTCTATACTATTAAATAATCGTATAAAACTATTAGATAAAGTCTGTACTATTAAATAATCGTATAAAACTATTAGATAAATCCAACATATCCATTTAATTATAATCCTACATATCCATTTGATTATCAGAACCATTATATAACTACATTAGTACGTGGCATCGTATAATCACTTCATTCTAATTTTCCTCAATTCTCATTCATTCTTATTTATTTATACATTCATATCTAAAAAAAGATTTATATTTATATTTTATTTTATTATATATTATTAGTACAAGTTTATCACATCATACTCACAAATTAATATGTATATATATAATACGTTTATATATAGATGTATTCACTTAAATAATTAACTATATATATATATGATTGAATATGATTTCAAATTTGACGATGTTGTATAAAGTTTGAGACGAGATGATGCTCATAAGTAAGAGGCGAGATTACCAAGACTCAATTATGATCTTTTAAACTCTAGACGAGATGATGTTCACAAGTCAGTTATGGTCTTTCAAACTTCATATAAGATAATGCTCAAAACTCAGTTATGGCATTTTAAGTTTCAGACAAGATGATGCTCAAAACTAAATTGTGATTTTTCAAGTTCCACACGAGAGGGTGCTCAAAAGTCAGAGATGGCATGTCAAGCTCCAAACGAGATTATTCTCATAACTTAATTATAGTTTCACAAACTCTAGACAAAATGATACTCACAAGTAAGTTATAATTTTCAAGCTCCATACAAGATGATACTCAAAATTCAGATGTGGTATTTCAAACTCCAAAGAATATGGTTTTCAAAATTTTGGCGTTCAAATGTCATGTGCGGTCTTTAGAGCTTCATATGATTATCTGGTCGTATTAGGTTCATATGTGATGATACTCAAATGACATATGTTTAATTAAATTATTTCTTATCCGTCAAATTTAAAGAATTTGAACAAACTTAATACTCCCTCCGTCCCCCAAACATCTTTCTAAGAGAGGATGACACGAGTTTTAATAGAAGTTAGTTATGTATTTGGTAAGTGGATAATGAGTCTCACAAAAATTGAAATTGTAAGAGTGATAGTTAGTGAAAGTGGAGAAGAGTCCCACAAAAAGTGAAATTGTAATAATAATAATTAGTGAAATTGTTTCCAAAAATAAGTTAGGAAGATGTTTTGGGGACGAACCAAAATAGAAAAAAAAAAAAGAGAAAAATGTTTGAGGGACGGAGATAGTAAATATTATCGATATACGATTAATAGCAGATGCAACACATCAATCGTACATCATATCATACTTCAAATTTACATATTCTTTTTTTCTTCTAAAATATTCAATCTCACATCAACTTTTTATAAACTTCATCAAATGAATATTTATATAAAAATGTATTTCTATTATCACAACCTACATTTAATTGGCGAAAGTTATTAAGATTAATATTATTTCAAATATTGTACTACTAATTTAATTTGATCATATCAAATTAATTAAAGAAATAATTTATATATAAACTATTTCATATGCTATAGTAATAAAAATAACATAAAATAATTATAAATGATGATATAAAATAATTCTGGTCGAATTTCGACGGATTAGACACTGGTGTTACATTAAAATTACAATTTCAGAATAATTTGTAATTTTATTTGCCAAACCCCATTTTTAAAATACTCATAAGTCGATGATATTTCTCAAAATATCGTAAAATTAGCTCAATTTGAAAATCTCCCCCAAATTAACCCCAAAAACCCTAAAATCAGGTGTCACCGAACGACGTCGTCGTAGCAATTGCTGCCTGTTCCTTCTCAAGAAATAGAAGGTTGCAGGTCCTTCCTATGCTCCTTCAGTGGCTTCGACAATGGCGGCATATATAAGCATGGGTGAAGCTCACCGGCGGATAACCGAATACCTAACACGCTTCTGCGATGCGATCTTCTCTCAAGACGGCAAATCACTCAGCCGCCTGCTCTCCGTCTCCTCCGACTCCCCAACCCTCCTCTCCCTCGCCGACGCCCTCAATACTTTCCAGGTCCCCTTCTTACTTGTTAAATTTCGTATTCCCAAACTTGAAGGATCTTATCTCAACTTACACAAGTTGGGGCTTTATGGAAAGTATGCGTTTCTGTATTATTCAGTTTCATCGATAATTACAGAATATCTAAAGTATGAACTCCTCCATCATTCTAAGCTCAGCTTCCAGTTCCATCAGTCTTTGATGAAATTGTACATATGTTTTTCTTTCCATTTATGTGCTCATTAAGTATTGATTGATGATTAGATACATCCAATTATATCGGTCTTTGATTTTATTGAATATATCTTCAGGATGCTAACAGAGTTATTCGGCAATCTGAGAAATTTTCTCAGTATGGGGACATTCTACTTCATGTATTTCGGGCCTTGCAGAGTTACCGGGTGAAGAATTTGGTTGAATCGTATGTGGCCTTTGAAAAAGCATCCAAGTATGTTGTTGTCTGATGAAGTTTTTGTATGATTAAGTTTTTTATGTCCTGCTGTTATTCCTAATGATGGAGAACTGTAGTGCTATCATTCAGGAGTTTCGAAATTGGGAAACGGCCTGGGCTTTGGAAGCATTGTACGTGATAGCATATGAAATTAGGATTCTTGCTGAGAGGGTGAGAAATTCATGAATTTCACTCCTTCTGTATAGTTATATATGTGTATGTATATGTATCAAGAGTCCAAAGTTAACTGATTTATGCTGTTGCATTTGAAGGCTGATATAGAGTTGGCTTCAATAGGGAAAACCCCAGAAAAACTGAAAGGTGCTGGTTCTTTCCTCATGAAAGTGTTCGGAGTTCTCGCTGGAAAAGGACCAAAACGTGTTGGAGCTTTGTATGTGACATGCCAACTTTTTAAAATATATTTCAAGCTGGGGACCGTCCACCTGTGTCGCAGTGTGATAAGGAGTATTGAAACTGCTAGGATATTTGACTTTGAGGAATTTCCAGTGAGGGATAAGGTCACTTACATGTATTACACTGGTCGTTTGGAGGTGTACAATGAAAACTTTCCTGCTGCTGACCACAAATTATCATACGCATTGGCACATTGCAGCAGAAAGAAAGAGGCAAACATAAGGTCTGGGTATACGTCCTCTTTTACTCATTCTATTGCCGATGATAAACCTGAATCTAGACAAGTTTGTAAAATGAAAGCCACAGCCAATGTGATATGTTTACGCCAGATAGTGAGATGCTCTTCATATATGCGTGACATTATAATCTTTAGTATTTTCCTTGGTACACTGTCGAAATAACCTTTTGTTCTTGTAATAGGATGATATTAAAATATCTTGTACCTGTGAAGCTTTCAATAGGCATCTTACCTAGGGCGTCGCTTCTTGAGAAGTTTAACTTAAATGAGGTATGATCTATACATGTTGCCTTAACTATTTAATTCTATCATAAATTCAGGAGGACATACTCGCTATTAGCCGCATCATTTCAAATTTCTTAAGATGGCATGACCTGTTGTTTCTCATAGTTGTAGCACAATGTATAGTCTCTTTAGGGAAAACCTCTTTGGTGCAATTTTAACCACAATCAGCAATTATCAGGATTAAGTATTCCAAGTTAGCCTTCTTATGTATGTATGATGCACGTATAGGCATGAGCATTTGCGAGTTAAGGTAGCAAGGGAACTTATCTAGATGGAGGTATATATGAAATTACGTTAGAGACAGCTGGACTTTGGAACTGAGCGAATTTTGAAAGGCTCACAATTAAAATGGATTTAAAAACATTTTGGCCTTCCCCACAGAACCTTGCATAATTATTTGGGACTGCTGCCCACTCTAGATTGTAAAGATTTCTTTAAAATTTATCATCTTTAGTTCTTTACTTAAACTATTCCATGAGTCCATAAGATTTAAGGAAGCATGGTAGAATCAGTTTTTGCCCCTTGTTCTGAAGCAACAGATATATCCGATAATATATATAAAAAAAATGGAAGTAATTTGTTTAGCGGGAAACTTTTACCTAACTAAATCAGAACTCGTTGTGTTTTCCTCCATATGGGGAAACATTGGAGCACATTAATGGATATAGTAACCTCCATTAAAATCTTAAATGTGAAAATGTTTTGATATACTTGGTTGTGTTTTCCTGGGTGTGTTTGCTTGTCTGTCTGCACGTGTGTGCTTCTTTGTAGCATGCAATGGACCTGCTTCTCATCTTTGAACTCTGTTGTGAAAGCTTGTAATATATCTGTTTGTTGCAGTATAATGATGTCGTGCTTGCTCTTAAAAGAGGCGATCTTCGACTCCTAAGACACGCCCTTGAAGAACACGAGGACAGGTACAAATGTTTTTGCTTTTTTAATATTACTTATTTGATAGTGAATTCCCAAATTTTCTTATCCAAGTCAAACATTATCAGGTTCTTAAGGTCAGGTGTCTACCTTGTTCTGGAGAAGTTAGAACTCCAAGTTTACCAACGACTAGTTAAGAAGATGTAAGTTGTGATGTTTCATGTGACTCTGTTTATGTTAATTGAGCCCAGAGTCCACATTTATTGTCTTTTTTGTACCTGTTGCAGCTATATTATGCAAAAGGAGAAAGATCCAAATAAAGCTCACCAGATCAAGTTAGATGTTATTGTTAAAGCACTGAGATGGCTTGAAATTGACATGGATGTTGATGAGGTAGTTCTTTCCTCATTATTCTCCTTTCAGACATATGCATGTGGCATGCATTGACTGAACAGATTCTTTCCGTGCTGCTTAAGGAAATAGTCTAACCAAATAGCTGTCGAACATTAATAATTCAATCCATTATGGTTTTTTTACCAACATAGGTAAAACCACTCTAGATGGTTTCTGCTTGATTACAAGTTGAAGTAAAAAATATGAAAGAACTATGTTGGTCCAAAAAGAAATGCTTTTATGATGTTTCTATTTTTCTTTATTTTGAAAATATAAATGTTTATTGATTGAGAGGATTTAACAGATCCTTACATTTGTTATCAGAACATGTTAATTGCTGTTCAAACAAATTAATTGAAACCGTTATGAATAAAGAAATTTAGGACTATAAAACTATATATAATAGGATATATTTGTTTATTGAGTATAAATATATCCTCACACTATCATTTGTATTGTAAAAACTATTAATTTATGGAGTTCAAATTTAGCATAGTTAAGTTATTAAACATTTTAATTTGTTCTGTATCTCATTCATCATATTCTATACTTCTGATCAACTTTGCCATTTATACAAAACTATGCCATATTTTCTGCAAAATCATTGATTGCATAAATCCCCTGCTATTGATTTCTACAAGACCTTTGATGACAAAAGTTAATACATCTATATGATGAGAAATAATGAAACAAGCGATTGAATACTGTTATGTTTGTCCATTGTGATCATCTCTCTGTACTTCAACCATGTAAAAAATGCCACTTTTTTCTCCAAAAACAGATAAATATCATGATGTAGTGATACATAAGTTCCTATTTTTTATTTCTATTCCAAATTGTGTTTTCACTCTGAGTTTATAATTGTTGCGGGGTAATAAATGTAGCAAATATTACAATTCGTTTTTTACTGTTAAATTTGTCCACAGTGATCACCATCTCTGTTCTTTTTCCTTGTTAGAAATACCATATTTTCCACATTTTTAAACACCTTAATCTATTGAAGAATAATTTTCCCGTTCCTGGGTAATTTTGTGGATATATATATCATTCTTAATAAGACCCCCGAATATATATGTTACCTCTTTTCCTAGAACAGAAGATGGCACAGAACAAATTTTCTTGATTCCCTTTTTACAGCCTATTTCATATATGTAGCATGGACTTTTTCTGGATAAGAGTTGGTGGTTTTCAAAAATTGGGCATTTCCTCATTTTATGTTATCTACTCGTTTGTGAAAATAATAAATTTTAAGTGGGGTGGTTCGACAAGACTCTGATCATGACTGCATGTCGTTTTTGGCTTGCCTAAAGATAATTCTATCCCAAAAAATGCTCTCTGCAGAACAGGAATCTGTTTCATTCTGTATGGAGAAAATGGCATTTTCAATAGGTTCACTTATGGGCTTTTACTAAATCTTTTGCTACGCCCTCAATAGTTCTGTAACTGCACGCGTCTTTTGTAAACAGCAGCAATCTTATTTTATATGCGTGGGTATGTGTTGGTGAAATAGAATACACACAGTAGATAATTAACGATATGAGCTCTTCATTCTAAGCTTAACTGGAGGAAAGAACAATCTAAGTACTAAACAACGAAAACCTCTTATGTTATTCCTCGTTATTTCATATGTTTATTCTTGGTTGTGCAGGTGGAGTGCATAATGGCGATTCTGATATACAAGAACCTTATGAAAGGCTACTTCGCTCACAAAAGTAAAGTGGTGGTTTTAAGCAAACAGGACCCTTTTCCCAAATTAAATGGCAAACCTGTCAACGCATAGACATTACTACACTGTGAGTATTTCTACAGAAGCTTCTTCTTTAGTAGATGAGAGAGCTATGTAGACTGAGCTGAGCTGCCTTGGTTTCGTATATGAATGAATGTCGACGCTGACCAAAACCAGAGAAAAATCAATTTTAGCTCACTGCTTTCAGGGGATGAAAAGTATAACGAATAAATAGCCAAGGTTTTTTCTTTGGGAAGCTTCTAGTTAACTCAAAGTTGAACGCTCCGTGTAATATTTTCCTATACAGGTAAAACGGTTGGTGTGTGGTGGTTGCAGGTGGCATGTAGCCTCTGTTTTAGAGATTTGCTTTGACTTGATGTATGAATTATAGGATCTGCCGCTGCTTGTATTAACGCCATATTCCTAAAGCCCCTCATTCAAATATTAACACTATTTATATATGTGTAGTGTGTTTTCGATAAATCATGTTTTTTGTGTCCGCGTGTTTATTCAACAACTCGGATCTTTTAGCGTTTTTCAGAAAATATTTTACCATACAATATTTGACAACAGAATTATGAGTCAATTCATCAGATTCTTAGGTGATATTTTTTTTTTCACCTCACCCAATAAAACTCGTTTCACCCAAAAAAGATAATATAAAATTTTCACCTAAGAAAAAATTTCACCTCAATACCAAAAAAAAAAAAAAAATTATTAAGGGACCAAAACTTCTTAACGCGAATACTTCTTCCCTAATGTCATGAAAACTCCTTCCCCCCAAAGTCCACAGAAATCTTTTTTATTTTATTGTAGAGGTGCAATTTTTGTTGTGTTATTGGGGTGAAATACAATTTTATGTCGCTTTTAGTCTGATGAAATAATATGAATGTTGTTTTATTGGATGAGGTGGAAAAAATAATTCACATAAAAATATAATGGATTAACTTATTATTCTGTAGCCAAATTTTGTAAAACGATATATATATTTTTTTAAATGCTAAAAACTGAGTTTTTTTTTACTAGAATGTGAAAGTTAAGAATATTTTTTTTTCAATATTGAAAATTAAGGATACAAAAATATGATTAGCCGTGTATTGAGGGGTGCTTACTTTAAAGGGACGTTTACTTTAAAGAATAACCTTGATAGATAAAATTAGTAACTTTACTTTGAAAGATTGAAATTTTGGGATATCCCAAAATTATTAATTATTTATATCATGTAAGCTAGTTTTGCTTGATTCTTATTCCATTGAAAATGTGGGATTAGAGAAATCCTACTATTGAGAATAAAAATATTCAACCATGTATCTTATCAATTATGCAAAGTAAACGGTCCTAAAGGATTAACCTTAATACATAAAATAGTAAGACCAATCTCTTGTTTACTTAGATGATTGAAACTTTGAGATGTCCTACGATCCTTAATTATTTTTATCATTTAATTTAGTTTTACTTGATTCATATCACATTAAAAGGGTGTAACGAGAGAAATTTTACTTATGAGAATAAAATTATTTGAGGGGGAAATCTTTTTAATACCACATAATAAAATGTAAAAATTTTGTATACCCATTTATAAAAGTATAAGTTTTTTATACGAAAATGTGTTAAATTACTATATTACCCCTACTATTAATAAGTTAAAAGAAACAAAAAAGTATAAGTTACGGCTTGCACACGATGGCAAACCACAGTCGTGTAGTCACCGTGTGCACAATTGAGATACGTAATTGTGCATACGATACAATCGTGTCTTGAGCCATCGTGTGTGCAATTAGGGGTATATATACGTGCTCACGATGGCTCCACACCGTGACTACACGATCGCATCTTGAGCTAAAAAAGTATAATACCATGTGCAATTTATGAATATAAAATATAAATAATTTTCAGCTCTAAAATATTTATAGCACAGGGCTAAAATAAAAACACTTCTTAAAATATAAAATATAAATAATTTTCAGCCCTTAGATCATCAAGATCTACGGTTGATTCGTAACCTTGTTGGATGAATTCGTGGTCCTGGGTTCGAATCCCAAAGGTAGCAAAAATTTATTTTTCACAATTCGTAATCATGTCGGATGAATTCGTAACCCTGTTGGATAAAATTCGTACATTAAAAAATATTTATATTTATATTTTAAGAAGTGTTTTCACTGTAGTCCTCCCATATATATATATATATATATATATATATATATATGTGTGTGTGTGTGTGTGTGTGTGTGTGTGTGTGTATTATGAAGTAAATTTTAAAGGCAATCTATAATTTCAGAAAATGAGAAAATCTATACTATATTAAAACAGCAGTTTTCAATTAGAAATTGATTTCAAATTGATTTGTAATCAATTTCAATGGCAATTTTGTAATTAAAAGTTAATTTAAGAGCAAGAATTTTAGCAATAATGTGAACATAAAAAAAAAACTGCCGTTTGTGTCCCACTACTTTTTTATCATCTCACAACAAATCTTAAAAATTGTGAATATATAATTTTAAATTTATATTCATCATAAGCTTTGTGTTCCATTTAAAAAAAGCGAAAATATAGTATTGTTTTATGTTTTGCTATTTTTTCTCTTCTGAACAATTATTTTGCTCAACGTTATGCTATATTTTCAAAGACAAAGAAATGCGACTCAATCCTCTCAAATTAACAATGTTGAAAATTTAAATTTATTTCTTTTTAGGTAAGGAATATATATAATAATTCATAAAGTTGAAAATAAGTTATATAAGCCCACAAATATTAACATCTAAATTATAAATTCATTATTGATTTTTTTTTTCACAATTGTGAAAAGAAAAAAAAATAGCCAAACATAAAATACATTTTTAAGATATAAAATAAGAATAATTTTCAGCCTTTAGATCATCAAGATCTACGGTTGATTCATCATTCTGTTGGATGAATTAATGGTCTTGAGTTTGAATCTCAAAGGTAACAAAAATTTATTTTTCGCAATTCATACCTTTATACAGCGAATTCATACGTGTTCTACATAAAATTCATACATTTTCCTTAGTTCTTATTTCTTATTTTAAGAAGTGCTCTCAACATGATATTAAAATAAAGTAGCGATCATCAAGTTACAAAATATAGATGATATTTTCTCACTTAATTAAAATGAATACTTAAATATTAGTTTTTCAACTTTGAATTATGATTAAAAGATTTAAATAAGTTAATTATTTCATATTTTAACTTGACTACTTTTTTTAATATTATTACAGTTTAATTCAGCCATCCATTTAAATAGGGGAGATAAATTGATTAATTTACTACAATTGCAAGGAATGGTTAGATATGACGAGTGCGGGCTACGTAAATTCCTATCTATTTTATCTTTTGAACAAGACTACCTACTTCTATGATTTTGTTTTTGTAGGAGTATAATTTGATACATAATTCATTTTTCTTTAGCCCCTATTTAATTAAATAATGAAAATAATAATAAATGTTATAAAATTATGCTTTCTTAAAACCACTATGTGTATTTAGACGTTTTAATATAAATTTTTAAAATTGCATTATTTTTTACCATTCATAATTTTACATTTATGTATTTGTACATTTTATTTTTTAATATAATATAATGGCCGTGCATCGCACGGTGGGCAAATGCTAGTGTAATGTATTTAGGGGTAATTATCCATTTTATCAATTATGGAAAGTATAAGAAATCATTGGCGGTCCGCGCGAAGTTCATGGTGTACGAATACCACCTAACCTACACATTTTGACTTCCCTCCTTTGCCTGAATTCTCCCTTTAGAAAATTCTCTTTTCTTTAGCACCACAAAAAGGAGGGGGGAACATAAAACAAAGAAAACAAAAAGATTTTGGTCTTTAGATTGAATATTGTGACTTCATTTTAGGAGTTTTAAATGCCTTTAACTGTATAACTTTTTAGGAGTTTTAAATTTTTTAATAGTATAGCTTTGTTTTTCTCATATGAAATTGAATATTTGCATGGGTGGATAAAGAATTTGGGGCGGATGTTCGCAACTAATGTATTATTAATAAAATATTAGTTAATTAATACACCCTCTGTCCGTCAAAAGTAGACCACTTTGGTTGAGCACGAGATTTAATAAAATTGGTGATGATTTTGATGTAGTGGAGAAAGGGTCCCACCACTTTATGAGATGTGTGGTTGAGATTGAATTTAAGGTGGTTTTTTTTGTAAATAAAGTGTGTTTGATAAAAGATTAAAGTGGGTGGTGGGACCATTTCAGGGAACATGCATTTTAAACCAAGCCCTAGCCCCATTTTTGGAATCGTCGCTGCCGCCGCTGAGCTTTGGGTCTCGGTTGTCGTCGTGCTTATGACTCAGTGGCGAGACGCCGTCTAACCTTTTTGATTCAACAGAGGAATCATCTTGCATCTGTTAGAGGCTTGGCCGTCAGAGGACAGAGGGAGCGGCGACAACGGTTAGGGTTTTTCAGGTGTGACCTAGGCTGTTGGGCGAACGGTGGTCGGAGGCCATGCCTTTCGCCGGTTATTTGAGGGAGGAGAAGTAGGGGTTGGTCTGATTTGGGTTTTGTTCGAGAGATCTGAGCAAGTGTGGCGATGGCTTCGACGCCACCACAGAAGGGGACGGCGCTGCGTGGGGCAGCGACACAACCTAAAGCTGAGAAATGAGGCGATTTGGGAGATATGGCTTTGCAGAGGGCGGCGCCGCTGAAAGCGGTCGGCGGTTGGCTGCAGAAGTGGAAGTTCTACTTCATCCCCATGCATTATTGAAGGTTGCTGGCGAGTTTCCGGCGAAAAATTAACTGTGTTAAAATCCACGGTGTGTTTCCGGTCAGTTTCCGACGAAAAATTAACTATGTTATAAAAAAAATAGTTAACGGTCGTTAAGTCGCCATTAGGGCAGAGGGCCTGATTGTTCGATTTTAGGTAGTATGATGGTTTAGTTGGCCCAACTTCAATTATAGTGAGCTAAACGTGGTAAGGGCCACTATAACAGGGGTTTATTTGATACTTAACCCTTAATTAAATTAATCAATTAAAGTCTCGAAAGAAAAAAAAGGAGGGATGCAGCATGGAAGTCATCATTGACCTGCGGCCCATATGTTGTTAACTGCAAAGTTTAATGTATTAATTTAGTAGTGAGTATGAACAAAAACTAACACATGATTTAATCACAGGGAAATGAAATGAAATGAAATTAAATTAAATGAAATGATGGTCAGAGAATAGGATCGGAGATTCTTTGGTAGGAAAGCGCCTTTTGACTCGTGCGAAAAAGACATAGTATAATTTTATTGTTTTGTCCGAGGACATTTTCATAATTTAGCTGATTAATTTAGGGAATAGCTTCAATGATAATGAATATAACGCGTGGCTGTTTTTCCTTGAAACAAAATAAAAATCAAATCTTTGACACACGAAAAGTAGTGTGATGGATTCAAAGAGCCATCCACAAATTAATGTGTGTATCATGATCAATGATCAACACTCAGCTCTTGCCCAAAACTGGATTATTAAAGTAAAAACTATTGTAATATCTCCTTGAGCAAGCAATTCCAAAGTAAAGAATCAAAGATTTAGAGAGATAAGTGAAGGAGAGAAAAACAGATTCTGTATTCTCATAACCGTATCTGCAAGTTCCATCATACATATATATATATATATATATATATATATGAATAAGTAATGTACAATATATAATAAATAATATTATTTACAATACTCCCCCTTGTACATTACTTGGTTATGTTCATGCCTCTTTCGCTGAAAAACCCTGTGGGAAAAAACAGTCAAAGAAAAGAGTACATGTGATATGTATGACTTTGTGTTGCATTTGTTGCCTCATTAAAAACCTTAACTAAGAAAACCCAATGGGAAAAACTTAGTAAGGGAAAAAGAGTACAACAAAAATACACCTTCAAGGCATAATGAATTCGCTCCCCCTCAAACTAATAATCTACTAAGCCTACGCATTCCAATATATATTATGAACATGTTTTTCAAAAGTTGACGTAGGAAGGGATTTTGTGAATAAATCTGCCAAATTATCACAAGAGCGAATTTTATTTATTTTAATTTCGCCGCTCTTCTGGAGCTCATGCGGGTAAAAGAATTTAGGTAATATATGTTTTGTTAAATTTCCTTTGATGTACCCGTTATCCATTTGTGCAACACAAGCAGCATTGTCCTCATATAGGACAGTGAGAGATTTATCATCCGCAATACCACAAGATCCGCGAATGTGTTGTATCAATGATCTTAACCATGCACATTCTTTAGCGGTCTCATGTAAAGCGATAATCTCTGAGTGGTTTGAGGATGTAGTAACTAGAGTCTGTTTAACAGATCTCCAAGAAATAGCTGTACCACCACAGAGGAAAACATAACCAGTCTGAGATTTAGCATTATGGGGATCAGATAAATAACCAGCATCCGCATAGCCTACCAATGTCATGTCTTGGTTTCTTGGATAGAACAAGCCAAGATCTTTTGTACCTTGAAGATAATGAAGTATGTGTTTAACATCATTCCAATGTCTTCGTGTTGGAGAAGCACTGGATCTTGCTAGCAAGTTAACCGCAAATGCTATATATGTCAGGCCTTGTGCAATTTGCGAGATAAAGTAGTGCTCCAATTGCACTCAAATAAGGAACTTCTGGTCCTAAAATATCCTCATCGTCTTCTTTAGGTCTAAATGGGTCCTTATCTACTTCTAGTGATCGGACAACCATAGGTGTGCTAAGTGGATGTGATTTATCCATATAGAATTTTTCTAAAATCTTACTCACATAAGTTGACTGGTGTACAAGAATTCCTTCAGGGAGATGCTCGATCTGCAAGCCGAGATAAAACTTGGTTTTACCCAAGTCTTTCATTTCAAACTCCATCTTTAAGCATGAACGAGCTTCTTCAACCTCTTTGTGTGTTCCAATTATATTTATATCATCAACATAAACAGAAATGATACAAAAACCATTTTGTGATCTTTTAATGAACACACAAGGACATATATCGTTGTTCACATATTCCTTCTTCAAGAGGAATTCACTAAGTCGGTTATACCACATCTTTCCCGACTGTTTTAAACCATACAACGATTTTTCTAATTTCACACAATACATGTCACGAGTTTCATTTTCCTTCATATGAGGAATTTTGAATCCTTCAGGGATTTTCATATAGATATCAGCGTCTAGTGACCCATATAAATATGCAGTCACGACGTCCATTAACTGCATTTCTAAATTCATTGATGATGCCAGAGATATCAAATAGCGGAATGTTATGCCATCTAAAACAGGAGAATATGTTTGATCAAAATCAATTCCAAGTCTCTGCGAAAACCCTTGAGCTACTAATCTCGCTTTATATCTTGCCACCTCATTGTTCTCATCTCTCTTTCGTACAAATACCCATCTATATCCCAATGGTTCAATATTGTCGGGTATAAGTATTATAGTACCAAGAACTTTTCTTTTCTTTAGCGAGTTATACTCTGCCTCAATTGCTTCCTTCCATTTCAACCAATCAGAGCGCTTCCGACACTGTGCTATTGTTTTTGGTTCTGGATCCAGATTATCATTTGAAATAGTACATGCAATTGTAGAGACAAATACATCGTCTATTACAATAACATTTCTGTTATAAGTTTCTCCCGTATTTATAAAGTTCATAGCAACTTCAATGTTGACATCAACCAGATTTTTATCAATTCCCATTATATTATGATCTGGTTGTTCCGCAATCCCAGTATTAGTTAGTGCACTTTTAGAAGTACTAGGATTATCATCTACAGGATGATCCTCTTCAAGAGGTTGTTGGAGTGATATCATATTCTTATTTGATTTTGCTTTGCGGGGATTTTTATCTTTAGCACCAATAGGTCTCCCACGCTTCTGGCGTTCGGGATTATCAGCTGATTTATTTTGTCCATATGGAACTTCAATCTTTTGTGGTGCATTCATAGCAGGAATATGAGATTTTGTCACTCCTTTATGATCAGTAAATGCATCTGGCAAATTACTTGCTAAATATTGCAAGTTAATTATCCTTTGAACTTCCAGTTCAGATTCATTAGTATGTGGATCTAAATAGTGAAGATTCTTTTCATTCCATGAAATTTCTCGACATTGTGTTGAAGTTGGGCTTTTGTCTCCCCTTAATGTCGGGAAATGATCTTCATCAAAAATACAGTCAGCGTACCGAGCAGTAAATTGATCCCCAGTCATGGGTTCAAGAAATTTAATTATAGATGGAGATTCATAACCCACGTATATACCTAGCTTACGCTGAGGGCCCATTGTGGTACGTTTTGGTGGCGCTATTCGAGTATAAACTCCACAACCAAATATTCGCAGATGGGAAATGTTTGGTTCTTTACCACGTACTAATTGTATTGGGGAATATTCATGATATGCAGTTGGTCGGATTTGGAGCAAATTTGCAGCATGCAAAATCGCATGACCCCAACAAGTAATAGGTAAGTTTGATTTTTGTAGCAATGGTCTAGCTACTAGTTTTAAACGTTTGATTAAGGATTCAGCTAGACCATTTTGTGTGTGGACATATGGAACAGGATGCTCCACTTTGATACCCAATGACATACAATATTCATCAAAAGATTTTGATGTGAATTCACCAGCGTTGTCCATTCGAATGGACTTTATTGGGTAATCAAGAAATTGAGCTCTTAATTCAATTATTTTGGCAATAAGCTTTGCAAATGCTTTATTGCGAGTAGATAATAAGCATACATAAGTACATCGAGTAGAAGCATCAATCAGGACCATAAAATATTGGAATGGTCCGGACGCTGGGTGGATTGGTCCACATATAGCTCCTTGAATTCGTTCAAGAAAAGAAGGAGATTCTAATTTAACTTTGGTACGAGAAGGTCGTACTATAAGCTTACCTTTTGCACATGCTTCACAAACAAATTCATTTGAAGTTGATAGATCTTTTGTTTGTATATTGTGCTCAATAGCATTAGTAATAATCCGACGTATCATATTATGCCCAGGATGACCCAATCGTTCATGCCATAATATAAAGTCTTTAAATTTTATGCTTAACGCAACATGATTGTTAGATTTAATATGAGTATAATACAACCCAGAGGAGAAAGAAGGGAACTTCTCAAGAATTTGTTTCCTACATCCAACATTTTGAGTGATGAGAAGAAATTCACTATTGTTATCGGTTTCAGTTTCAATGTGAAAACCGTTTAGTCGGATGTCTTTAAAACTAAGAAGGGTGCGTTTTGATTGTGGATACAAAAGTGCATCATTGATAATTAATTCTGTACCCATAGGGAGTATTAAAGAAGCTCTTCCAGAGCCGACAATAAGGATATTGTCATTTGCAATTGTAGTGACGCTCCCCCTTTTTTCAGTAAGAGTTTGAAAATATTTTCTATCAGTAAGTATAGTATGTGTTGTGGCACTATCCACTAGACACAATGTACTTTCATTCTCCATGAGTTGCAAGTTTGAGTTTGACATTCTAAAAGCAAAGAAGTAGAATATAAATCAAGAAAATAGCAAATAAAGATAGCAAATAGGTCACAATAATAATAGAGATTTGAAGTATTGCAAACACACAAAAACAAACTAAATTACTGAAAGTTTGCAAATAAAACATGAACCATAAATAAAATCCTAAAATGTCTGAATAGTCCAATAAATCAAACTACTTTTGATCTCCATAATCTTCAAGATCAAGTTGCATTAAATCATCATCATCAACATTAAACTCCAAATTTGCTTCAGGCAAACTGGCATGATGTATTTCACTTCGAATTTTCTTGCCTTTCTTATTCTTTTGCAACATTTGATATGCTTCAACGAGGTGCTTGGCGGTACGACATGTACGACTCCAATGACCCTCGCACCCACACCTGTAACAAATTTGTTGTGTTTCTGGAGTTTACTGAGATGTACTTGCTTCTTGTGGATGCGATGTCTTATGAAATCCTTTTCAATGACTTTGGAATTTAGCAACATGATTGTATCCTCGACCTCGACCTCCTCTATAGGACCAACCTCTTCCACCACGTTGTGACCAATTCGCTTTTCCTCGGCCTCTCCCTCGACCACCTCTATAAGTGGTAGCATGTGCTCCAGGCACTGCTTGTGAACCAACTGGTCTTGCATTGTGGTTTCTCATCAAAAGCTGATTATGTTTCTCTGCTACAAGTAAAGCAGAAATGAGTTCAGAATGCCTAGTATAATTCTTGGCCCTGTACTGCTGCTGGAGTACAAGGTTACTGGCATGAAAAGTAGATAGAGTCTTCTCTATCAAATCAATCTCTGTAACTTCTTGCTTACATAGTTTCAGCTGTGACACAATACGGTGTAAGGTAGAATTGTACTCAATCACGGACTTGAAATCCTGAAAGCGTAAATTCAGCCAATCATATTGTGCCTGAGGGAGAATAATGGCCTTTTGTTGATCAAAGCGATCCTTCAGGGATTGCCATAGGACAACAGGGTCTTTTTCAGTAAGGTACTCATTTTTTAAGTCCTTATTCAGATGATGACGCAAGAAAATCAAAGCTTTCGCCTTCTGGGCGGAGCTACATGAAGAATCTGGAACTATAGCGTCACTTAAATCACATGAGGCGAGGTATATTTCAACATCCAAAGCCCAAGTCAAATAGTTACCACCATCAAGAGCAAGCTCGGTGAATTCTCTTTTGTTGATATCAGACATATTCAAACTATAACAAATAATGAAAAGAAATAATTTCAATTACCAATAGGAAAATAGACAATTATACGCAATTATTTTTCAATCAATTCATTTAATAAATAACAAACAATAAATATTATAATTGGGAGACGATCCTTAAGACGTAATAATTTCTATCCCGTAGGGAGAAGATCCTTAAGAAATTAATACATCTATCCCAACATATTAAAAATATAATTTTTATTAAAATATAATGGTAGCACTTACTATCAGTTTTTATATAAATTTTCTTTACTTAATACGAAGTAAATAATCTGGCTTCTGAGATGTAAATATTCAGGCGACAAGAAACATAATCAAATTCAATTATCTATAATCAATTACATCTAAAAAAAATCAATTTGGGAGCATAGAATATTCCTACTGGACAAACAAATCTTATAGTATACATTGATTTACATACTCATCAAACCTAACATATCCCTACACCTTTTGGATTTTATGATATTATCTTGCAATAGTCAAAACTTTTAAATAAATAATCATAATTAATTATGGTGCAAAGCAAGACTTCATCACCAAGGCGGAAACGGTTCCAGGCCACCACGCATAATCACTAATCAAATCGTTTCTATTAAAAATTAGTAAACAATTAATCGCAATTATGTCAATCTCTAAGCGGTAAACTATACACCCTATTGAATTGCATATCATCAGAAATACACTTTTTTTTTTCACAATTGCGTTAGAGATTAAATTTTGTAATCTGGGTTTTAAGTTTAACTGTAACAGAAGGAATTCATAGACTCCATGTCAATTAATCCAGAAGCGAAGAAAAACAAAATAAAATAAAATTACCTTACAAGAAAAACACGATTTTTTCTTATGGTCTATCTCCGTATTCACTCAATTGGCTAGAGACTCGTGCTGATAACGTATTGTAATATCTCCTTGAGCAAGCAATTCCAAAGTAAAGAATCAAAGATTTAGAGAGATAAGTGAAGGAGAAAAAGAAGAGAGAAAAACAGATTCTGTATTCTCATAACCGTATCTGCAAGTTCCATCATACATATATATATATATATATATATATATATATATATATATGAATAAGTAATGTACAATATATAATAAATAATATTATTTACAATACGGTTATTTATCATGAGTGAAAAATCAAATTTTTGTTTATAAAAAAAATCAAATATTCAATTAAATTATTTTACCAATCATATCTTATCTCAATCAAACCATACTTCAAATAACATTTAAATTAGGGTTAATTGCCCATAAAATACTAAACTTTTATCCAATTCTGATTTTGCACACAAACTTTGAACTGTGGCGTGATAATTACTAAATTTTTTATTTTATCTGATTTTGGTACTAATCCAAATTCCGGCCAAATAGCAAGCTAATATATAATATGGTGTGCCAATTTTGACGTGATGTATTTATTATTCGTGACAATTAATTGACAAAATAATATTTTTTATTTAATTTCTTATCAATAGAAAAAGAACACAAAACAAATAACTCAAATTGTCAATAATTTAATATATCAAATCAAATAATAGTATTTTTTTAGTTGAATTAATTAATTGAATAAATTCGATAATACTAAGGGATTCTTCGAATTTAGGTGCGTCAACCAAAGAAAATTTTAATTATCAATAACTTAATATATAAAAAAATTATTTAGCTAAGTAATAAAGTTTATTAAATTTTCATTATCTAAAGATTAATTTTTTTTATAAACTATATATATTTATACTATTTGAATTACTTCTATTTTATATATTGGAGTAATCAGTTGTGTAATAGTGAACTAGAAAAAATTGATTTAAACTTGAGAATTAAAAAAAATACTATTATTTGATCTGATATATTAAGTTATTGACAATTTGGGTTATTTGCTTTGTGTTCTTTTTTATTATTAATAAGAAATTAATAATAGATATGTCACGTCAAATATTTGCACGTCATATTTGCTTGGTATTTGGCCGAAATTTGGATTAGCAGTAAAATCAGATAAAATCTAAAGTTTAATAATTTTCACGCTACATTTCAAAGTTTGTGTGCAATATCAGAATTGGAAGAAAGTTCAGTATTTTATGGGCAATTCACCCTTTAAATTAATAGTATGAGATTGCATGCTTATCATATCTCCTAATTAAGGCATATGGTCCTCTTCTCGGAAGATGGATCCCTAATTATAGTAGACTGAGTTATTTATGCCAAATAATATAAGATCTAATCTTCAAATTTAAATTTTCTGTACACCCGCATGTACCGTACATCCGAATTATTCTATACTCAAATCCTGACTCGCATGCTAATTCAAATCTGCATTCTGCCCCAAATCGTATAAATGATACTATTCAGTTATACAAATAACGCTGCTTATAATTGACATTATTTAATTATGTAAATAACATTGCAACATTTTAAAATATTATAGTGTCATTTTCAATCTTATAATTTTATTTAAAATATTATAGTGTCATTTACAATTTTATAGTGTCAATTACAAGAAGTGTCATTTATATTTTTGAATAGTGTCAATTATACACAATGTTATAATGTCATTTATATGCAGTGTCATTTGTATAACTAAATAGTGTCAATTACATGCAATGTCATTTGTATAACCGAATAGTGTCATTTACACGATTTGAAACAGGATGCAAGTTTGGATCATGATCTGTGTACGGGTCAACCCGGGTGTATCCAAGACCACTTCAAAGAAAAATATAATTTACCTTTCAAGAATTTCAAAGTATAAAGTTTGAATATTGTGAACCATTTTATAGTTAATTATATTACAATAATATTAAACTGAATCTATTTATGTATAGATAATTATTTTGAACAATCAATTGGAAATCAGATTATGCTTTGATTTTCTGTGTACCATAGTCATTCACTTGATTTTTTATACTGAGATAGTTTCCTCCCCGACAAATTTTAGTTACTAAATCATTTTGTTGTATATGAAAATAATATAGTACATAACATTGTTTTTCTCTCTGATGCACGGATTCCAACTTATAAAGACAACGATCTAACAAGAAAATTGACATTTGTAATTTGCAGTTTGCAGTTTGGAAGCCTCGATTATTTCAAATGCCATAATGTATTTTGGAGTCTCAGTTAAAGAAATATATATATAAGACAAGTGACTTTTAATAATAATAATAATAATAATAATAAATAAAGCTTTTTGACAAAAAAAATACTAATATGGAAATGTGACTCTAATTTATTATGAATGCAAAAAAGAAAAATGAAAGAAGAGAATATGGGATAGTCATGATATTTGCAGGCAACACTGAGACCGTGACAAATGGAGGCCTACGGTGGCGGTGGAAGCTCTTGCTTTTGAGCATTCGCAGTGGTCTTACTTAATAATCTACTTGAATGATAGCTTACTTAATAAGAGAGGACTATGATGAGTAAGGAAGCCATATGATAGCTTACTTGATTTTTTTAGTTTTGATTTTTATGTTTTTCATTTAAATTTAATTGCTCAAATTTAAATAACACAATTTAATTCAAATTTAAATTGTATTAATTTTAAAATCCTAAAAATTACATAAAACTTAATTAAATAAAAATAATTCCTAAAATAACTATTTCGGTCCTAGAGGTCCGAAACATGCCGAGCATCCCAGGAAATCCGTGTCGCGCCTCGTGCATCTGAAGTAGGGGTGGAGCAAAATACCGAAAAATCGGTATACCGCACTTACCGTACCGAAAAAATATCGAAAATACCGAAATTTCGGTATACCGAAAATTTCGGTACGGTATTGTGCCGTACCGAAAACTTTCGGTATGGCAACGGTATCAATTTTTCTCATACCGCGGTATACGGATATATACCGATACCGCGGTATATGCCGAAAAACCGGTATATACCGTTGTTTCGGTATATACCGTGCTACGGTATATACCGTTGTTCCGGTATATACCGAAAAAACTCGTATACCGCCAGAATAAATTATATATATATATATATATATATTTAATTAATGGTAAATTATTAAAAAGTTTTTTTTCATAATTACTTATAAAGTATATATTTATTAATAATTAAAAACATGTAAATAAATTGAATAAATATAAAGTAAATTGCATCTATGTTTTTTAACTAAAGGACTTTGAAAAGTATACAATTATATTACATAACTATACAATTATGAGCTACATATATATCTATATTTATATGTCTACATACCATAATTCTAATTCTAGAATAACTATATCTCTAGAATAAGTTACATTCATGTTATATAAAAAAATAACTAATAGATAATAATACGTCATAAGTAAAATTTGAAAAGTAAATAAATTGAGTAAATATAAAACTCAAACAATAATTACAAGATTTACTAGGTTATTGATGAAACTAGAATATCAATGTATAGTCAATTATAATATATAACTATATAAGTGTGAGCTATATAGTTACTGTAGACTATAATTTTAGTATAAGTTAATTCTACGGATGTAAAGTAAACAAATCGAATTGAAGCAAATATTATTGGATTCGATTCACATTCGTAAAAATAATTGCATATTCCAATGGTTACTCGAATATCTTTCAAATTTTATTTGCTATTCATATTCGATTCGTACACTGATTCGCGAATATTCGAATCGAATCAAATATCCGTTTCAATTTTTTACAAGTATATTTTAAACAATATAAATCGATCACTTCCTACTATTTCATTTGACTTCTTATTATTTAATTCAAAATATGAAATACTTTCGTATGAATTGAATTTGAAATCAATGTTTTTGATAATTTGATTAATATTATTTTTAATTTAAGTAGATACTGAATCGAGCATTATGATTTTCGAATCATATTTGATAACTAATCAAATCAAACAAAGTATTCATATTTGTATTCGAGTTAATCACAAAATTTCGTATTCGAATATCAAAAATTTGAATTTAATACCAAACTAAACCAAAAATATTTGATTCATTTACTTAAGGGAAAAAAATACAATTATGTTATTTTTCTAATATAAATAAAAGCAATTAATATCAAACAATGAAATACTTACTATATTTTCATTAAATTATTATTCAATACTCATTAAATCCTTGAATATAAATAAAAACAATATAATGCATTAGTTAACAATATATCTCATAAAAAGATAAATAATAATATAACTATTTATTAAGTATTAGATACATGATATATATAATTTCATTGTTAACTAAGTTGATAATTTAACTTAATTATAGTGTACTAAAATAATTTAAAAGTTATAGGGTTACGTATATATTATGTTATATATAATAAAAAACTATATACGTATTATATATTATATATTATATATATTAATATTAATATACCAATAATTTTGATATACCGTATGGTATGGTATACCGACTTTCGGTATGGTATACCGCATTATCGGTACGACAACGGTATGGAAATTGTCATACCGAAATTTTCGGTATGCCGATCTTCGGTATACCGAAAAGTTCGGTACGGCAACGGTATGAAAATTCTCATACCGCAATTTACGGTATGGTATACGGTATGACGAAAAATTTTCGGCATACCGTACCAATCCACCCCTAATCTGAAGAAGTGTTGGATGTCCTCCGGCGTTGGACGGCGAAGATACTTGTCTCTGTAAGCCCGGATGACAGCCTTGCAGAATCTCTTGAGGCATACACGTCCCGTCGATTCGGCCACCTTGAGATACTCGTCAAACGTATCCGCACTGATGCCGGTGGCTAATTGGCGGATAGTCGTCGTGCATTTCTGCAAAGGCGTGAGAGAGTCCCGACCTATTGCATTACTGCTCATCTGAAAGTAACTATCCACACCTTGGACAACTTCCACGATTCACAAGAACAACTCCTTCTGCATTCGAAAACGACGTCGAAAAAATGTAGGTTCGTACTTCGGATTGCCGTTGAAGTAGTCTTGCATAAGACGTAGATGGACATCATCACGATCACGGTGGATGTAAGACCGGGGACGTTTAACACGTTCCGGCGCCGGTTGGGAGTAGATTTGAGACATCAATTGTTTGTGCAACTCTATCTCGTCCATGATCGCTTGAGCTACATCGTCGGATGAATCAGACGAAGAATCGTCCAACGGTTCCGTCATTTTTTGAAGAAAAATAAGGAAATATTGAAAGAGAAATATTGGAAGAGTGAATGAGAAGAATTGTTGTTGTGTGAATGAAGAAGGAGTTTAGTGGTATTTATAGATATGAAATTTTAAAAAACAAAAAAAGGAAAATTCGGACAAAATAACCGTTGAAGGCAAAAAAAAAACAAAAAACAAAAAATTGGAAGTAGCCGTTAGTTTCAAATTTCAATTTTTTTTAATAGGGCGCGTGTAAAACACGCGCCTCACACACCGCTCATCGAGTATCACTCGACAGCTCGAGTAGCCCTCGAGTAGAGAGGGCTTGCAACTCCCTACTCGAGTAAGGGAGATCGAGTAGGGGCGTTGCGGATGCTCTTATTATACCATTTGCAAATGGCATTACAACATGCATATCATATATATACTCCATCTGCCCCACTTCAATTGGTACTTTTGAATTGGGCAAAGAGATTAAGAATAAATGGTTAAGAGTGTAAAATAGGTAGGGTCCACTTATTTTATGTGAGTAGAGAAAGTAAGGACCACATACTATTTTAGGAAAGTGTCAATTAAAACGGGACAAACAAAAAGGCAAATGTGCCAATTGAAGTGGGACGGAGGGAGTATATCACAATTAACCAAATTTTCATCAAAGATATATTTGTGAAGAGGTGGAGTTTGGAGCTATATACCGAGTTGTAAAAGAATGATTTTCTGACATTAATTACTCACATGATCAACGTCTTAAGTTTCGAGTTTTACCAACACTTTGTAAACACAAATTTATTGTGTTTCATATAATAAACAACAAAATTGTGGGAGTGCCCTCCCGTGAGACACCCTATTTTTTGTGTAACATGAGGACAATGAATAAGACATATAATACTAATGAACAAGACGTATATCTAACGAACAAGATGTATATACTGATGAAAAATAAAATTTAAAAAATTGGTAATGAATAATGTTAGTCAAAAGCAACAATCAGCAATTGTCAAAAAGGGAAGGCAGCAATTGTCAAAAAGGGGCAGCTCAAATTTCCACTTATGCTGCCACCTACCACAGCTCCATTGCCTATAAATTGAGCCCCTCGCAGCAGCATTAAAATATCCCCAACACCCCCAGAAGCAAAGTGTTATTTGCTAGAAAGAGAGAGAAAAAATCTTGTGAGATAAAACTTCAGTATGGAAGTTATACACGAGTGATAAAAGTGAGTTGAGAGATAGCCTCTGCGTAGGCAGATACAAAATACAGTGTAGTATTTTTGTTGTACTCCTCCTTTTGAGATTCTCTAATATATTGGTGTGGGTCCGTGGACGTAGGCAGTTTGGCCGAACCACGTTAAAAATATCGGTGTCATTTTTCTTCTCGTTTCATATCGGTCGATATCCACAATATTGAGTCACACTTGATCCCGGGCGGAATTAGTTGTGTCTAATTTCCCAACAACAATCCTGGGCGGAATTATTGGCGTCTATAATTCCTAACAACTGGTATCAGAGCCACGGTGGTGGCAGATATTTTCTGATGTTTTTTCGCTGTTACTATTTACGTGAATAGTGAATTTCGTGAATAGTGAAATTTGTCGGCGGTTCCGGTTTGTCGACAAAAGATGTTCTAAACACGGTGGTTAGCTGAAAAATCAGAAACGATCCAAGGAGTCCAGATCGAGTGGGAGCAATGTCGACAGACGATAAAATTTCCAAAATTGATAAATTCAACGGTGTGAATTTTGGATTTTTTGGAAAATGTAAATGGAGGATTACTTGTACCAGAAGGACCTGTATAAGCCCTTGAAGAAAAATCCAGAAGTCAAGGACGTGGACGGAGCAAGTCAAGGAATGGCAGGCAGAGCTCCAGAATCCACAAGAATTCCAACAAATCAAAGTCTGTTGAATGTTGGAACTGTGGTCAGGTCGGGCACTACAGAACGCAGTGTAAAGTACCTTCAAAGGGAAACGAGAAAAAGACCGAAGCCAATGTTGTGGCTGAAGGAGAAGGACGTGAGACATATTCCAGAATTGAGGAAGAACTTGATCTCCGTCAAGCAATTGTCAAGAGAAGGATGTGATACACACTTCTCAGGTGATTATTGGAAAATCACTAAGGGCGCAATGATTCTTGCACGTGGCAAGGATACTGGCAGCCTATACACAACGATGAATGCGTGTGTGACAATTGCAGTTGCTAATAGCAAGAAGAATGCAAATTTGTGGCACCAAAGACTTGGGCACATGAGCCAGAAAGGGCTCAAGTATATGCATTCGAAAGGGAAACTACCAGAAGAGGGTGAGTTTCAACACAAGTGGTAGAACTCTGAAGCAAATAAAGCTTGAGTTAGTCTACACAGATGTTTGGGGTCCAGCAAGAGTTTCATCCATTGGCGGAAAGTCTTACCTTTGTGACTTTCATCGATGACCACTCGAGAAAGGTGTGGGTTTACTTCTTGAGACAAAAGTCAGATGTGTTTGAGGCGTTCAAGAAGTGAAAGGCCATGGTGGAGAATGAAACTGGCTTACGGATAAAGAGATCCGATAATGGCGGAGAATACGAAGATATGGCGTTCAAGAAATTTTGTTACCAGAATGGCATCAAGTTGGAAATGCCAGGGACCCCACAACAAAATAGAGTCGCAGAACGCATGAACCGGACGTTGACAGAAAGAGCTAGGAGCATGAGGATACATGCAGGACTGCCAACACAATTTTGGGCAGAAGCTGTCAACACAACGGCATATCTCGTTAACCATGGGCCATCTGTACCATTGGAGTACAGAATACCGGAGGAAGTTTTGAGTGGCAAAGAAATTAAACTTTCTCACTTAAAAGTATTTGGCTGTGTCGCGTATGTACACATTAGTGATATTGCCAGGAGTAAGCTCGACTCCAAATCACTAAAATGTATTTTCATTGGATAATGGTGGAGATGAGTTCGGGTACCGTTTTTTGAGATGACAAAAACAGGAAGGTCATCCGAAGCAGGGACGTAATATTCAATGAAAATGTGCTGTAAAAGGACAAGAATGCAGTGCAGTCCACTGACACAACAACGGAGGATCCAACATATGTTGATCCAGATGATACTGCAGAGTGCAGTACATCAAAGCAAACAGATGAAAGTTTGCAGACGGAGGAGCCCAACTCTGAGGCTGATCCACTACAGTCTCCAGTTCCAGCTCTAACTCCTATTCCTAGGAGGTCATCTCGACCTCAGGTTCCTTGTATCGAAAGTCTTCCTGATAGTGTGGTCAGGTAGCGAGTTCCGTTGAGTGGTAACGGCGGTGCAAGATATACGGAGGTGTACCCCCAGTGAACTCATGATTGAATCCGGTGGTTCCTTGTATCGAAAGTCTTCCTGATAGTGTGGTCAGGCAGCGAGTCCCGTTGAGTGGTAACGGCGGTGCAAGATGTACGGATTATCGTTCGAGGGAGGACATGATGTGGTCCTTGGTTTGAGGGGAGGATTTAGGAGAAGCAAAGCGAATTCTCGGGATGAGAATTTACAGAGACAAGCAAAAAGGTGTTTTGCAGTTGTCTCAGGCCAAATACGTTGATCGAATCTTGCAAAGATTCAACATGAGCAGTGCTAAGTCGGTTAACTCAGTGTTAGCTAACCATTTCCGCCTATGCAAAGAGCACTCTCAAAAGACAAAGGAGGAAAGAGACTTCATGGCTAAAATTCCTTACGCCTCAGCCGTTGGAAGTCTGATGTATGCCATGGTCTGTACTAGACCAGATATCGCTCATGCAGTGGGAGTTGTGAGCAGAATTATGGCAAATCCAGGAAAGCAGCATTGGGAAGCAGTAAGGTGGATATTGAGATATCTACGTGGATCTACTGATAGATGTTTGTGCTTTCGACGAGGTGATGTAGCACTACAAGGTTTTGTAGATGCAAATTTTGGCGGTGCGGTAGATCGCAGGAGAAACACTACCAGTTATGTCTTTACAGTTAAGACAGAAAGGCTGCTGCGTTGATTGAGGTGTGAAGACAGATTGAAATCAGTCTTCAAGTGGGAGATTGTTAGTCAAAAGCAACAATCAGCAATTGTCAAAAAGGGAAGGCAGCAATTGTCAAAAAGGGGCAGCTCAAATTTCCACTTATGCTGCCACCTACCACAGCTCCATTGCCTATAAATTGAGCCCCTCGCAGCAGCATTAAAATATCCCCAACACCCCCAGAAGCAAAGTGTTATTTGCTAGAAAGAGAGAGAAAAAATCTTGTGAGATAAAACTTCAGTATGGAAGTTATACACGAGTGATAAAAGTGAGTTGAGAGATAGCCTCTGCGTAGGCAGATACAAAATACAGTGTAGTATTTTTGTTGTACTCCTCCTTTTGAGATTCTCTAATATATTGGTGTGGGTCCGTGGACGTAGGCAGTTTGGCCGAACCACGTTAAAAATATCGGTGTCATTTTTCTTCTCGTTTCATATCGGTCGATATCCACAATATTGAGTCACACTTGATCCCGGGCGGAATTAGTTGTGTCTAATTTCCCAACAACAATCCTGGGCGGAATTATTGGCGTCTATAATTCCTAACAAATAAGACATATATACTGATGAACAAAGTAGTATATACTGATGAATAACAAAATTTAAAATATTCTGCTCCCTCCAGGATTCGAACCATACGAAAAAAAATCACCCTCCAAATACAATATCAGCCATAGTCCATAGGATTAATAAAATAAACGCACCAGATCGTGCCCTAGATCTCACTAAAATTAGGGGGTCTCATTAGAGCGGCCCATATATATACATATATATGTGCGCCGGTACGTACAATTTCTATTTTGATTCTTCAATTCTTTTCTTCAAGTTTGTTGATCATCAAATGATATTTGAAGAAATATGTTTCTGTAAGCTTCTTATATTTGAACTTCGAACTTGAATCTCTTCAAGTTAATTGATCATCGATTGATTGATCTTTGAAGAAATGTGTCTTTTTAGATTCTTTAATATGTGATAATTGGTAAGGTTCGAATTTAATATGTTTTATTTTAAAAATAATCACTCAATTATTAGATCATCACTAAATTGACGAGAAGTCTCGCCGATAAGGCCTAGCTCAAGTAGTTGAGGCACTCAAAAACTCTTATTTGTGAGAGGTCTTGAGTTCAATCGTCCGTCTGCGTGCGGGTAATATTTCCATCTTTGTGTGGGTAATGTTTTGTCTACGTGTAAATTGCTGATTTGATTATATATTTAGATATCTCTTATAATTCTCGGAAAAAAAAATAAAATTGAAAAGAAGTCTCAATTTTCATCATAAAGGTTGCGTGACTTGCGTCGATTACGTCTATACTCTATAATAATGTTATTTAGATGGGGATTGGGGGACACACATAAATATTATCGAAATATTGATAACTATTCATCCCTTCCACAAAAAAGATTATTTCTTTACAAATTTGAACTTCCTTTTAATTGTCAAAGATGCATTTAGACCATTTCCCCTTAGTATACCCTTATATATTTACAAATTATCGATCTCTTATTAATTTAATTATTGTGGACTACAATTAATAAGATTATATTTGCTAATTTTTTTTCCACTTTTTAGATATATATAGTGTTATACAAATTTTTTTTAAAAGTGGAGAAGAGTCCATCTACGAGGTAGTATTAATAATTATATATAATTAATTGTATTGTAAAAAAAAAAATAGGCTTATCATATGATATAATAAGTAAATAAATTAGATATGTTGTTGGGTAATATTTATAAATGGAAAGAGATTATTTTTTTGTAAACGTGTCAAAAAGTAAAAATAATTATTTTTTCAAGTATAGAAAGAATATTAAATATATATATTTAAACAAAAGTGAAAAAGAAGCGTAATTAGGGAACCCGACACGTAAATATTCGAGGATCCGAGGATATTTGAGACAGAATAAGCTGAAACGTTGAGATAATATTTCTTATTTACATATTAGTTCTGTTTTGAAGTTTCAATATATTTTAGTAAATAAGTAGATTAGTTCAAACTAGTATTGTGCAAACGTCCCTTTATAATTATATAATTATTTTTAACATTTAATTTATAATTTTTAGGGTAAGTAGCATATTAAATTCCAAATTATATGTGCTTTATCAAGCATATTTCAAATTATAAGAAATATTTTTAAAAACCTTAAATTATTTGGTTTGTATAAAACATGTCCCACATCATCCATTTTTCCGTTCCCATAATTATGACGTGACTCATCGGGTATTACCGTGTAATTATATTTTACTTTTTTCTAAATGATATAATACAAAACGACGTCGTTTTATGTCATACTCTCATTTTAAAAAATTAAATCGAAAATGAATAAACTGACCTTTAACGCGATTTGAATTAATTGACGTGACACAAATTAGGGCGACAAATAAATAGACACCCAATGCTACGTTTTTTGTAACTTGATTCTTAAATTTATTTAATTATTTTTAATTAATAACTGTATCAGGATTGATCATCCAATTTTTTATAAGCGCTTAAACTTGTAACAACGGTTCACATACTATATAACTATAACTGTCAATTTTACAATAAACATTACTCCCTCTGGCTCTGTCCACTAAAATTATGGTAATTTGGAATGACACAAATTTTAATGTAATATTGATTTACGTGATGGACAAAGAGTTTGATTAGGTCTAAAATGAATGGTTAATCTTAAATTAGATGTGGGTCAAAAGTATTATTTTTGTAAATAAAAATTATTTATAGGAGTAAAATCTAGAGAGATATTCTAAAAAGGAAAACAATATAGTTTTGGTAGAAACCATAAATAGAAAAAATACGATAATAATTTAGATAGAGAAAAGGAGTATTAATATGGAAAAAAATGAATAAGAAGATAGGAGAAGACAGTGGGTCAAAGGAAGGAAAGAAAGAGTGGATTTGAGTCCCAAAGCCCAACGGCAGAAGACAAGGTTTGTTGAGAGCGAAGGATGTATCGTGGCTGTGGGGACAGAATAAACCAACAATATTAATATTTAGGCATAAAATATTTGACACACCCTTGATTCTCCCGTACCGCATAACTGCCTGCCGTCACACCTATATATACATCTCCATTACCTCTCTCTCTCTGCATAACCATAACAATGGAGGATTCCTTCACCAACAGAAGAGCTTCATGGCAGCCCGACATTGACCAGCTCTCCCGCGACGGCAGCCATTACAGCCTCTCCACCACCATTCTTCCCGCTCTCGGCGCCGGAAGCAATCGCAGAATCAAGCTCCGCTCTTTCGTTCTCTCTCCTTATGATCGCCGCTACAGGTTCCTCTCTCTCTCTACATGTTTTGCATGTTCTTCTTCTGCTTAGTTTTACTACTTCTTGTAGAATAATAGTATAAATAAATCTTGTCTGTTTTATCAATAATTTATTGTTATTTGAAAAATCATGAGTTTTCCCCAATTCAGATTGTTGGTTGCACTTGCAGGGATATAGCCGAAATACTCTCTAGAATTGAGTACTTTTTTTTTTTACTATGTTTTTTCTTTTTTTTTTCAAACAGTGAGTGCTTTGCTTAGTTGACTGTTTTGCGACGTCTGTTTGGTCAAAATTAAACCCCAGCAAAATCTGCGTTGATTCGTTTTCAATGAATTTTCAACTTTAACTTTTTTTTGTGGTGCTTTTACACTACGTGCTTCACCTACCTCCTTTCCGAATCTTTCGCATACAATTAAGACATCAACATCCCCTTTTCTTCAAGATTCGGATTCTTCTAATTCACACCTTTTATTCCAAATACACGATCTTGCATGCTCTATCAATGGTTAATGGAGGGACATAGTTTCTCTGTATTGCAATATATTCATTAAACTTTTCTTATTATTTTTCGTTTCCGTTTCATTTTTCTTGGAATATGCCATCTATATAGAGAGGATTTTCTTGCAGAAACAAGTGACTTGCAACCTTGTATAATGGAGGCTGAAATTTATTGTTACACATGAAATAAATTTGGATGTTTAAATGAAAATATCTTTTTTTTTTTTTTTTTACAATCCTCTGCTTCAAAAGGATAGTTTGCTTTTTACTGAAAACACATCAGGCTTGGATTGATATGACAGAGTTTGGGAGGCGTTTCTGGTTATTCTGGTTATCTACACGGCTTGGGCGTCTCCGTTTGAGCTCGGCTTTCTTGATAGACCAAGGAGGCCTATGTCTATCTTGGACAATGTTGTCAATGGATTCTTCGCGATTGATATCATCCTCACATTCTTCGTAGCGTACTTGGACAGAAGCACGTATCTTCTCGTTGACAATCGTGGGAAGATTGCAAGGAAATATGCAACTTCTTGGTTGGCTTTTGATGTGATTTCCACAATCCCTTCTGAACTTATTTGGTACATCTCCCCAAGGCCTTTGAGGGAATATGGCTTGTTTAACATGCTTCGTCTCTGGCGTCTCAGACGAGTTAGTGCCTTATTTGCTAGGTAAAAATATACTTTCTCATCTCATGTTAAGAACCCCATGTTATGTTGCTGGCTAATATTCTTTTTCTACCTCAAAAACAGAATGGAGAAGAATAGAAACTTCAACTACTTTTGGGTGAGGTGTGCAAAGCTTATATGTGTAAGTACACTATAATTTATAGACTCATTGATCAGTTTATGGATAAAGAAACATTGATATAGTTATTGAACTATTCCGTTGTTTGTTGCGTATAGGTTACTGTTTTTTCTGTTCATTGTGCTGGTTGCTTCAATTATCTGCTTGCTGCTCATAATGATGATCCAACAAACACTTGGATCGGTAAATCTATGCCTCCTGGAGTTGATTTCCGCCAACTGAGCCTATGGTTTCGTTATGTTACTTCGATGTACTGGTCCATCACGACCCTCTCCACCGTTGGCTATGGTGATTTGCATGCTGTGAATGCAAAGGAGATGGTGTTTACCGTCTTCTACATGCTCTTCAACCTTGGACTGACGGCATATTTGATCGGAAATATGACCAATTTGGTGGTCCATGGCACTAGTAAGACCAGGCACTATGTAAGTAGCTTCTACCAAGACTCAATTGGAAATATGGCGAATTTGAGGATTGAGTTTATTGATTTCTATGTTCATTTTTTTGATCCAACAATAGAGAGATACGATTCAAGCTGCCACGAGTTTTTCACAGAGGAACCAACTGCCTTCTCGCCTTCAAGAGCAGATGCTCTCACATCTGTCCTTGAAGTTTAGAACCAACTCCGAGGGGCTGCAACAGCAAGAGACGCTCGATTCACTTCCAAAGGCCATTAGGTCGAGTATTTCACACTACCTTTTCTACTCTCTGGTGGATAAGGTCTACTTGTTTCGTGGAGTCTCCAACGACTTACTCTTCCAGCTAGTAAATTCACCCTAACACTTCAACTTTGCTTTCTTTGTTTTTCCCTTCACCACTTTTGTCATCCTCATAAACCACTCTGTTTTTTACAGGTCTCCGAGATGAGGGCAGAGTATTTCCCTCCCAAAGAAGATGTGATATTGCAGAATGAAACACCCACCGACTTTTATATTCTTGCCACTGGGGCAGTGGTAAAAATTGGATCCCTAAACCTTCTCTCCTCACGATTTCTCTTTCATTATGTACTATCTTAACCTTGTGTTGAATATTCAAATCTCATCATCTATAAATTGCTTTACAGGAGCTACTGGTTATGAAAAATGGAGTTCAACAGGCAAGTTTATTTCAAGGGTTCAAAATATTTGTTGATAAATATCTCTACCCATAACAAGACTGATGATAGTTGCTGCAAAAAAAAAAATGCAGGTTATTGGCGAGGCGCGAACTGGTGAGCTTTGTGGAGAGATTGGTGTACTTTGTTATAGGCCTCAACTGTTCACAGTGAGAACAAAGAGGTTAACTCAGCTATTAAGGCTGAACCGCACCACATTTTTGAACATCGTTCAAGCCAATGTTGGAGATGGGACAATAATCATGAACAACCTTCTGCAGGTATGTATATAGATATATATCTTTGGATATGATCTTTATCTTCTCTAGGGTCTCATACAAAAGTGTGTATATACTATCAAATGAACAAAGAAAGAAGCAAATGGTTTCTTCAATTGTTGAGATGGCGACTGGCTAATATTTCTACTCGCTGAAGAAAGCAAAATTGTGTTAGTTTTCATGTTGCTCCATTACATTTAAAGCAATGGGATGTGTTGTTGGCAGCATTTGAAGGAAGTGAAGAACCCGATAATGGAGGGGATTCTGGTGGAGATCGAGAACATGATTGCACGCGGAAGAATGGATCTGCTCACCCTATGTTTTGCAGCACTCAGAGGAGATGACTTGCTGTTGCATCATTTGTTGAAGAGAGGTATTGATCCAAATGAAACAGACAATAATGGAAGAACAGCTCTGGTGAGCACATTTTTCTATTTTATCGACTGATTCAAGCTCGGCTCTAAAACACTTTGTGCGTTTCTTTATCGCTTGCAGCACATTGCAGCATCTCAAGGAAATGAGAATTGTGTCCGTCTCTTGCTTGATTCTGGGGCTGATCCCAATTGCAGAGGTAATTAATCATTTTCCCATTAAAAAACATTGATTTGCTTGGTGCCAAGTGTCAAAATTAACACTAGAAATTTGTTATAAACCATCTTAGTTTGTTAATTGCATATAATAACTCCATTTCTTCGTTTTCTAATTTACTAACACGACCTTTAAATCTCGACACAAGAAACATGACCTGTAGATTTTTTGTGGTTTACAACATAGATCGAAATTATAGCTGTTGGAAAAGAACATGTTGCAACATTTCCACGTGTACGGCTAGTCCACTTTGTACTTTTTCTCTTCATCTAATCCCACTAACGCCATGAACACCTTTTTGTGCAGATTCAGAAGGAAGTGTACCACTGTGGGAGGCCTTGCTAGGCGGTCACAAACCGGTCATCAAGCTACTCTCCGACAACGGCGCCAAATTATCCACCGGCGACATTGGTCTGTTTTCTTGCACAGCGGCAGAGCAGAACAACTTGGATCTTCTCAAAGAAATAGTCCGTCACGGCGGCGACGTGACGTGGCCGAACCACGAAGGGCGCAGAGCTCTTCATGTGGCCGTTTGTGAAGGCAACATCGAAATGGTGAAATTTCTCCTCGACCAAGGTGCCAACATCGACGTCGCAGACGAAAATGGCTTCACATCGAGGGACCTAGCCGAGCAGCAAGGCCACGACGACATCAAGGAGCTCTTCGCCTCATTCAAGGGAATCGCCGCCAACGTGGACGAAGCACGCGTCAGTGGGGTCCGCTTCTTGGGACGATATAAGAGCGATCCGGTCATGTCGCCTATGAGTCAAGACGAGGGATCGTGGGGCAGATCTCGGACGACGACAAGGAGGAGAAGAACGAACAGCTACCACAACTCTCTGTTTGGGATCATGAAGGCGGCAGCGCAGACTGGGGACGACACCTTGCTGTCATCGGTGGAAGAGGCGCCCGCCCGGATCACGGTAACCTGCCCGGAGAAGGGAGATGTTGGCGGGAAGCTGGTGGTGCGCCCCGGTAGCTTGGAAGAGCTGAAGGAGATGGGTGCCAAGAGATATGGTGCTTCCTTTGTGAGAGTGTTGGGCAAAGGGGGAGCTGAGATTGATGATATCGAGGTGGTCAGAGACGGCGATCGCTTGGCTTTCGCCGCCACCGAGTGATCGACGGGAACTTGACGTCCACGGGGATGAGTGATTACCAAGTGATCACATTGTTTCCATGTGATGAAATATACTTATTAGTTTTTTTTTTTTTTTATTAATATTCTTTTTGTTTAGATTGGCATGCATGCTGTTAGAGACGACATAACTGCGTGCCGCCGGTTTAAATAATAATGTAACTATTCAATATTATTTTCACTGATATGGTTACTCCTAATGGAACTTCGAAAGGAATTAGAACTTGTAATTAGGGAACATGTCAACTCACAAATCTAATTTTGATGCTTGTATGATGGTTCGGGTTGATTGAAGGATGATTAGTAGTTGGGAAAATTACTGTTTGCCACTCGAGTTAAAATTGTCTTTTGACCTCTGTTCCTTTTTGTTTTGTCATACTGCATGAATAATGGCGGATGCAGATAGGAACATGGGGGTGCAGCTGCCCCCAAAAAAAATATTAGTAGTATTAATATTCATATATAAATTATTTTAGATTTAGTTTTTACACCACCAATTAAAAGTTTTAATCCAAAATAAAAGAGAAATTCAGTTTTTAAAATCTTAAATTCCATTGCCCCAACTAAAAAAGAGAGCTCATCATCTCTTTTTTTTCATTCTTTTGATCAAACCCATCATTTAATCAATCAATTACCTCAATTCTTAATTAAACAAAAAAGTTGAAAGTATACATTTTGCATTTCGAATGCAAAGTTATTACTATTATATTTGTATTTTAGTAAAAAAAAATGTCTAAAATGTATTGAAGGCCTCAAAAAAAAAAAAATCGGGGGCATAGAAGTTCAACTCCCTCAAAAAAATCCTAGCTCCGCCAGTGTTTATAAGATTATTTTTTGCATCCCCAATTTAAAAATTCTGGATCCGCCTGCAACTTGAACTTTGTGTGAAAAAATATCTTTTCTTGACCTCAACTTATGTTTATAACTAAATACACATCAACTGCGAATTGATAAGCTTCAGTTTATCTTTTAAGAATAATATATGAGCTGTAGCTTATCTTTTAAGAATAATATTGATTCTACTCTCACATGAAGTACGCATCATTTCAATAAATTTACATATAATTCAGTTGCACTGATGTAATAGCGATTGTTCACCTATATAAGTCAATCCTCACTCCTATATTCCAACTACTAAAAAAAAAGAGAAGAAATAATAATAATAATAATAATAATAATAATAATAATAATAATAATAATAATAATAATAATAATAAAGAAGAAGGAGAAGAAGAAGAAACTCAGATCATGAACATTTTATGTAAACTTGAACAACTAGATCCAACTATCACTCCTAAAATGATGAAAATAACCTAAATGATGATTTTGGGGGTAAACAAAAAGTCTGCTTGAAAAGCAAGAATTTAGACTGCAAATTGTAATAAAAGAAAATTTCAGATGACACAGTGGTTTCTAGAGTGATAGATTCACAGCCAATGAACAAAAGAATAAACAATTCCTCAGGTCCATAAAATCTCTGATTTTCTTACAAGTCTAATGATGAAGATGTTGTTTTTGATGCTTAAAAAATTACAGCGTATCTAATGACAAACAACAAGCACTATATGGTCACTAGACATCAAATCTTTGGAAGCGACTCTGCACGAATGAACTCTTTAAGAATCGCTTTCTCTTCATCAATACGCTTCTTCTCTTGTCTGTTTTGAGGCTTTGCCTTTCTTTTCTCTTCCAATATCCACTTGAAGATCTCACGTTGCTGATCCTCGGGAACCGGTTTTCGCACTGGCACGGGCCTTTCGACAGGGGGAGTGATGATTATGGGCTCTTCTTGGGCAGGGGCAGTCACTGCGGTAGGAGGGGAGGGATGAGGCTCTTCTATGGCTTTTTGTTTCGCTCTTTCTTTCTTACCGCCCTGTGCAAACATGTAAGCTGCAAATACATAAACAAACAAATATCAGATCCCTCTGAGGCATCATTCATCAATGGCTCCATATAACTTAAAAATCAAGAGCACAGGAGACACAAGAACAAGTTGGTCATTCCCAGTCTCTCTTTCTAATAGAATAGGACACCGCATGGATAAATTTCATGAAAACAATCTGACTGGCAAGAGGAGCCAGTTGCCGTGGACAAGCAAAACACGCCAGCTAGTCGAGTAATGGAGCAATGCATTAAGTGTCATTTTTGTTTAATCGCATTCAATCAGTATATCTTCCGTGAACCTGAGTGTTTATGTTACAAACCACAACAATTACATCTGCACTTTCTGCCAGTCTCTGCTATGCTAAATCATCTTATTATTCCCAACTTCACTATTAGTCATTTTGTTTTTGTGGTCATTCCCTTCACAGCACAGAGTCTTCTAAGAACGTAACAGCATGAATCGCTTCTTTAAACAATGTGATCTGCCAGGCATTCTTGCACCTCTGAAATTCCAGAAACTCAAAACAAAAATTCAATGCAGACCTCACCATTTTTTTTCCCAGGTGTGGAAATTGATGCCGCTACCAACAAAACAATGCAACCAATCACTGCTACTAAAGGCTTAACAGATCTCCCCAATTTCATGACAACAGAAACGCCATAAACCTTAATCATTATCTTGATTCCAGACCATACATAGGCCATAAAATCTTCAGCAACATGCTATCCAGATATCCTATGACCCTCTCCGGCCAAAGCAAAAGCCGTTAGACATAATCATGAATGATATAGGCATCAGATAGTAGTATCTACTTTCAGCAACTGTAAACTTAGTTAACTGACTGTAGTTCTTCCATTGCAATGCTATCATAATCATGGTCATACTATGACACGACCTAGTTTCTGGCGATACTAGGAGCTCTAGCACCAGCATGATTGTTTGCCACCAATAGTTTCCATAATAACTCGTTAACAACCATATCTGAAGCCATCGCTGGTCCAGGTCCTATCAACTCTTATTTCAGTGAGGTTGAATATAACAAGCCATGGCAAAAAACCATGACATACCCCTCACTTTACCCAACTATGAAAGCAAAGTATAATAATTACCAACACACTCATAGAATTAGCAATCTCCCCCAGCATAGCAGTCAGTTCTAACTTGCATCTCCACAATATATTTCAACCATCACAACTCCGCTAGTTCATGAATCAGAGGCTGTAGCAAGGAAAGGCCACACTTTTTAAGGCACCATTCAAATTGAATTCTTCATTAAGTCAAATACCAAATGAAAGTCACAAAAGTGAGCTCGATTTCACAATCATCTTCCTGACACAATGGAAAATCATAAAATTATTCAAACTCGTTCTTGATACATAGCTCCATACTGCCAATGGGAATCACCAGCTAGGAGCAAAAATTGCACAAAAAAGGGCTACTATCTAAAGCTGTTGTTATTAGACTGTTCTACAAACCCACCAAGATAGGGAAAGATATGCATCCACTACTTGAGAGATGAAATTTCAAACCGCATTAAGGACAATTAATGTCAATGCATTTCCCGTTGCCAGAAAAAGGGAAATGGTTCTCATCATTGAGCTTTAGCAAAAATTCATGGAAATACAGATACTTAAATTAGCAGTCAACTCAAGATTTCAGTTGTGATTTTCTTCAAAATGCGCTGCACTGAAACATTAAAGAAAACGAAGAAACATCAAATGAGCGACCGGATCAATCTACCAAGCCAGACTGTAATTTTCATCTGAAACTCTCAGATTTATACATTACCCTAATCTGGAAGCATAGTCCCGATCTGGAAACATAAATACTTTTATGGAGAATAAATTTGAAGGTGTAGCAAGCATAATTCAAACAAGTGCACATATCCATAATCAGAGCACAAGAACGCTGAATAAACTAAAATGACTAAGAAACAACAGAATTTTCGTAATGGACTTTCAGATTATAACGATTGTTGATAGAAGAGAAACGATACTCACCGCCAAGGCCGAAGTTGAAAATCAGAAAAACACGCCAAAGAATCCTGAAACGTTTCACAGCAGGTTCACTTGGAACCTGAACTTGATTTCCATGTGGGCTCCCCTCCATTTCCCTTTTTCCTTGTTAACGGAATGTAAACAACTGAACTACCACTTGAATGTTCCTTGCATTTAGGGCTTGGGATTTTGCAGTAAATTAGTTTTTGATTTGAAAAAGGAAATGATTAGGAGATGTTTTGTTGAAAATTTGGGACTTTAATTTAGTTCTAGAAAGTAAGTAAGAGGAGTATGTTTGAAGGGATTTTGACAAATAAAATTATGAATTATTTTGAAGTTGTAGTTTTATAGTGACTTTTTAAAGTATGGCTAATTAAATTAATATCTTTTCAATTTTTATAATCACGTTCCTCAAATTTTTTTCGATTGCCGAATTATTAACTTCGAGTTTATGTGGATTTATATTCATCTACGATATTGTTTACAATAAAATTGCTTAATATTAAAAATTATGTTGTAGATTGTACTAAACATTGTCGTTTAGGTCTCAAAAAAACGACGTTGTCTTTATTAATCCACCTAGGCTCCAATTCAACACTCTGGTGATCGAAAAAAAATTGAGGGATAGAATTGCAAAAACTAAAAAGATAGTGATTTACTTCGTTAGACTTCAAAAGTCACATTAAAATTGCAATAATTTGTGATTTTATTTGTCAAAACCTCTTGTTTTAATGAGGAGTTTGGTTTGAATGATAATGCATAATTAATAAAATAATTCACCGTGCAAGTTGAGATATCTATCGCAAATTCAACCATGCAAATCAAACCTTTGATTAAGTTGGATTACTTTATCAATTAAACCAAGCATATTCTAAGTCTTTGCTTATTATTGCAAATTCAATCAAAATTAAAATGGTTTTAAATTATGAGACGCTTGATTTAATGGATGCGATAAATAAAAATGATATTATTGATAGGATTGAAGTATGATTAAATAATCAACTAAAATTTTAATTGATAAATAATAATCTAATTAGATGATTAAAATGTGAGCTGAATTATTCATCAAAAGCCTAATCATGCAAACAAAATGTCTTGAAGGCCTCATCATGTTAGTCAAATGCATTGAATTAAATTGAATTATTTTATCAATCATGTTTTATCATTCAAACCAAACATTTCATCAAGGGAAAAAGTCCAAATACCCTGAGGACCTGACGTATGCCTCAAAAACCAAATATAACTATGAACTATATTTTTGACCAAATTAAAAAAATCAGACAATTAACCTTAAATGACTAAGAGTATCTCCAATTGCCAACCTTATAATACAAAAGTGTGACACTATTACACTAAATAGTATCCCTCTGCACACCAAATAAATACTCATTTGGGATTAACGGGTTCTAAGAAATTAATTAAGCATGTTTGAGTGGGATAAGGGTCCCATTTTTATTGTGAGTGAATTGTGTGGGGTATACTTATCAATAAAAGAAATGAGTATTCATTTGGTGGACAGACCAAAAACGATATACAAGTACTCATTTGGTGGCGGAAATGAGCACATAATTCCATTTCCACCTTCAGCCATCTCTATTATACATAAAGAAAAAAAAATTAAAAGATAATTTTTTAATTATCTATTTTTTATTAATATATGAAATTCATTGTAACTAATGCAGAATAAACACTACGCTAAATAATAACAACAACAATAATAATAAATAAAAACAAAATACTACAATGAATGTTGCTCTATTAAATATTAATAGAGCAACATTGTTTATTGCATTAATACACCCAGTAGACCGTAGAATAATGCATGGTTGGAGTGAAATGCTGCTTTAAAATAACGATTGACGCTTTGTTCTTGTCCAGTCGAATGTGAAGGAAAGGTAAAGTCAAACATCTCCTATTGGATGACCGTCTTAAACCTATTTTGAAGTAGCATTGGAGATGGTCTAATGGGATACTACCCTCAATTGTAAAAGCAAAAAAATAAAATAAAAATGTTTTAGTGGGTTCTATTTCTTCGCATCTCCACTAGATCTTTTTTATCCACAACTTCATTTCGATGCCGTTTGAGTCTCACCTTCTTTCTTCCTCCCAACAACTAGACCTCTAGCAGTCACAACAACTACCTACGCCTCACCTTCTTCTTCTACCCTAACAACCAGACTTCTTTGGCAGCCCTGATGGCTACCTCGACCTTGTCAACTCCTCATAACAAACTAAGAATAGCTTGGTTGTCGTCGAATTCAACTCCAAGCTCGACTTCCACTTCAACGATCCCGACAAGAACCACATCTGATTGGACATTGAGAGCTTGATCTCCATCAAGACCGCCAATCCAATATTGTGGACCCTCAATTTGAAGAGCGACGCCAATATGTTCATGTAGACCCTCAATCAAGTGGAGAAGTCAAGCTCAAGCAGTGAGTTCAGCCAGAGCGAGTCTGGAGGCCAGTTCATGCTAAATGGAAAGAGAGAAAAAAAAATACACGGTAGTGATAATTTTGAACCACTGGCCCTCTGATCAAGTCGTAGAAGGAGATAAGTGCATCAATGTTATAGTGACGGTTTGTCGCAGTGTTTGGTGATGGTTGTGTAAGAAGGAAGGCGTTCACATGCAGGCTCAAGTATCTCGAGGTTTCTTGAAGAACCCCAACTCGTCTCCCCTATCGATTGGAAATAAAGCAAAACCCTTAATTTTGGATTTAAATTTTCAACAGACAAGCACAGTAAAACGACGTCGTTTTATTTAAATCTAAACGGCGTCGTTTCATTTAACGAACAATGATGACACGCTGGATCTCCAACTGCCAGCTCGGATTATATTTGGGGGAAAAACGGACGCGGGGGAAAATTACTATAAGTGTTCCAATTGATGGATTCTAGTTCAGATTTTTTTTGTCATGGGAAAAAGCCGAATTTTGAAAAAGTATATGGATTTAACGGCAATTAACCCTAAAATTAATAACCAAATCCTTTATATTGTAATTAAAATTTATTAAATAAAAAGTTTTAACGGATGTGGATGAAGAGTTCTAATGAATAGTGATGAGGAGTGAAGTATGTGAGCCTTTAGGATCAGGACACGTGGCGTGACTGGGCAGACCAAAGTAGTGTGGATGAGCAGATCGTATTAAGGCAGAATAAATCACTCCCGACATAAATAGCAGAGTTCGAGAGAACTGCAGAAATTGGGCAGAGAAGAGAAGTCCGAAGCAACCTTCCAGAGCAGACTAACTGAGATGTTCGTCCAGAGAAGATGAGCATCCACAGGTTTTCAGATGAGAGAACCAGAGGAGGGCTTGGAAAGCTGGCTCTGTATTTGGGAGACAAGGACCCGACAAGACATATGTCAATGATAGGCCTAGTCAGTTAGGTGGTTAGCGCACGAAAAAAGTGACTTTGAAAAATTACTATCTTGTCCTCAGTTGTAATGCCTATAAATACCCGTGACCTTGAAATAAACGGTACACTCTCTCTCTCTTTTTCCAATAGAACTCTCTTTTAGCTTCCTAAAAATATGATAATCATGGGAACACAGGTAGATCATAGGAGAATTCCTACCGTATATCCGATGAGTTTAATTATAATTTCACCAAATAGTAGTACTTCCTCCGTCCCAAACGAAATGTCATGTTTTCCTTTTTGGGCTGTCCCAAACGAAATGTCCTGTTTCCTTTTCTGGCAATACACACTCTCTCTACACTTAATATTTAAATAATTTTCACCAACCCACTTTATCTACTTTATACACATTTCTTAATCTACGTGCCGAAAAGAAATAGGTCATTTCGTTTGGGACGGAGGGAGTACTACTTAAATAATTATTAACATATAAAATGTAAATCATAATATATATTTAAATTTATTATATGTCTAATATACTATTAAATACTCCCTCCGTCCACCAATTCAAGGCCTACTTGCCTTTTTGGTCCGTCCACAAAAACAAGGCCTACCTATTTTTGGTAAGTTTTTATTCATTATTTAATCAAAAAAGTCAAAGATTCTTTACAAAAATGTGGGACCCTTTCTCCACCCAACTAATAAAAATACACATTTTCTTAAAAAGTGGGACCCTTTCTTCACTCAACTAATAAACCGTGTTTTTTCATATAGGCCTTTAATTGGTGGACGAAGAGAGTATATACAATTGACCTTACATTAAGTATATATGAGGGATATAATAGACAAATTAATTTTTTTAAAACAAGACTCTTTTATAATAAGTATAAATTTTTAATATGTCAGTTAGGCCTAGCTCAAGTATCGAAGTTGAGGCAACCAAAGATTATCATTTGTGAGAGGTCTTAGATTCAATTCCCGCCTGCATGTATTGTAGATTTTCCACTTTTGTGGTTAGTGTTTCTAGCTTTGTTTGGGTAGTGGTCTCACCTGCGTACGATTATTTTTTCACCTTTGTGTGGTATTGAGGTCTTGTCTGCGTACGATTTGCTTATTTGATTATATTTAAATACTTTTTATAATTTTAATTAAAATATATATATAATTTTAATATTTACTCCCTCCGTCCCTGAAATAAGTTCATCTTTTTCCTTTTTGGGACGTCCCCCAAATAAGTTCTTCTTTCTTTCTTTTCATTATTGGACAACTACCCCACCACTAATAATATTTTATTTATTCTTACTTTTCACTTTTTCATCACTCTCAATACTAGTTATAATACTTTTTCACCTTTTCACCACTCTCAATACTAAATTTTTCTCCACTATTAATACACTTTACCACTTTTCTTTAAAACCCGTGTCATCCCCAAAGAGGAACTTATTTTGGGGACGGATGGAGTATTAAATAAGCGGCCATAAAGAGTGAATATTGGGACTATAATCACCCGTAGAAAAAATAATTATGGGCATGTTAGTGACGCAGCACGGCGGTGAATAATTCTTAAAAATGGGCTGATCTTCATAGCCCAGCACGACTGGGCTTGAAATGAACTTCCAAGTCCAACCCTTACTGGTGTAAATCCGGATGAACGTGCATTCACTTCCATTAGAATTCATCAATTTTTAATTACTATATTTTATTAATTATAATTTAAATTTAGTTATAATAGATACACTAAGGTGTGACTCTGATGATAATTACCATAATTATATGGTTATAAATGTCTGATTTCTGAAGATGGCCAGATGAAAAAAAAAAATAGGTTTGAGTCGAAAATGGTTACATCTGTGTAACTAGATATTTAGAGTGTTTGGTTGAGCTTGTAATATTAATAAGTTGTTTAAAACATATAGTTAATTAATTAGTTCTTTCAATGAATTTGACAAATATTTTAAAAAATAATTTTATTGCACCCCAAATAAAATGTTAGGATCTTATAAGCTCCTTTAAAAAAATAAAAATAAAAATTTGAGACATTTGAAGTGGGACGGAGGAAATATATATAATATTAGGAATCGTTTCTAGTAAATGCTTTAATTAACGACTTACTTTTAAATTAAAATCCCACATTTATAAGTTCAAATATAAGAGTTTAGAAACTTTCTACAATAGGCTTAGCCTCAAAATGGAGAAGAGAAGTGTGGTGAAGAAAAGAGAAAAAAGAAAAGGAGAAAGAAAGCAGACACACAGTATTTGAAATTTGTATATATGTGGTTTTAATTGAGATACATGTAAATGCAATAATAGAGGTGAGGTGTATGTGCAGATTCTGCAGGGGAAAAAGAAGACTTTTTAAACAGACTAAAAGGTGCGATCGACATGTACATGTTTCGTATCATCATAATCAAGCGGACTGAGGCCCAGGCCCCCCATATTATATACTCATTCATTTTCCATAATATTAATCGCCAACTTTTTTATTCTACTTTAATAGGCCATAAGCAGGCCCGGCCCTTGTGTGTATCAAGTGGGGCAATGGCCTAGGGCCCCAAATTTTTGGGGGCCCCAAAACATAGATCCAATACTAATGTTATACCTTAATTAAAAAAAAAAAAAAAAAAAAACTTTCACTACCTATAGGTCAGCAATCAACAGCAAGATAAAAAAAAAAGTTATATTCCAAATCCCTAATCTTAAATGGTAACAGAACATAAAATGACTCTCTATTGCATAAATTTATATTACTAATCATAAGATACTAATTTTATTGGATGAGAAACGTTGCATAAATTAATATTGTGTTAACTTTAAGATGCCCTGAAACATAATGATAAATTTGACATTGATGCTCAAGATTTATTTTTTGAATTACAAGTGTTACAAATATGTTTACTACAAATGAAGTTCGAAGTTCTTGAGTTTGTTAAACTTTCATATTGTTTTTCTAATGATTCTATTGCATATAGGATATTGTTGACTATATCGATTACTGTAGTTTCAGCTGAAATAAGTTTTTCAAAGTTAAAATTGATAAAATCATAGTTCATCTGTCCTACGAAGTTTGAGCAGTATTTCTTTTTGAGTTGTCCCGTGAAACTTCAGCACTTTCTTTGTAGGAATTTTTTTTCTCTATATTCACCTTTTCATTTTTTGACCTACCGCACTTAACGCACAAAATATTGACATTTTAAAACTCATGCCGAAAAGAAACTGCTCAAGCTTCACGGAACGTAGGGGTTATTTAACTATAGGGCCCCTTTTTTTATTTTCGCCTAGGGCCCCCGAAATGTCAGGGCCGGCCCTGGCCATAAGATTTGGGCACGAATATTAAAAAAAAAAATTATAAAATAAGAGAGAGAAAATAACTTTTTTAGGGTAAATTTGTAAAGAAAAGTAAAAGAGAGAAATGAAGATATTATTGTCACAGTGAAAGAAAAATAAGTTATGTTTAACATTTGAGGTAAATAATGAGTTGTGTGCATGAGGTGTTTGTTATATGTATGATTTTCTATTTTAAGAAATGGTTTATTGAACAGGGACGTCCAAATAAAAAATATGGCATACTGAATTGAGACAGAAAAAATATGTGCTTTCCAATGGCGTCGGAAGTTTTCACTTTCAGTCCCCCCGTTGCCACAACATATACTATATGTTTTCTGATCGCACATGCATTAAGATTATATATACAAATTAATTAGATTTATACCCTCTCTTTCTCTGTCTCTGCACTAATCTCTGCAAATCGTAAATTAACCAAATATACAAGGATTAGGTTAAAAATTCTGAATTAGATAAATCATTGCTAATACATCAGGCGCTAATTGATACATATATGTGATACACTTGTACATTAATAAAAGGGATATATAGCTCATCTCTATATAGGAAGAAGGGTTGTTACATTAATTAATATGAACCAAGCTGATGAGGGTCACCGTTGTCCCATTGTCTACAACATTACAGATCAGATAAAATCATGCATGCCATGTTTCCGTATACTACATAAACATATAACAAATCTATCTTTAAATTATGTAATAACAATTAATTATCGAATTCAATATTCATATATATATGGATCCTCACACCAAATCTATCCAATCAATCAAGACATTAATATCCATTCATTATCGAAACTAAATCTATCCTACCCAATCGTTGAAGGGAGACAATAATTAATATAATTTGATATGATATTGATATATATAAAATTGAGATCGAGCTATATATGTATGGTTTGGAATATAATTTTGATTAATTTTATTTTATGGGAGATCATTAAGGTTTCATGAATGAATCCACATTGTAAGTTGATGATAGATGATGAACAAGTGATCCATATCCACTTAAGTAAGTATGAAGCCGTCCAAATCATTCCAACGGTTTGCCACACAATATTCAATATTAATACTCATTTTTCCTTATTTAAAATCATAAAACGATCAACACCAGAAAATCTAAGTGGTGGACCTTCTACAAACTGATGGATCACAAAAAGAAAAGAAAAACTAAAGCTCTCTCTCTCACACATGGAATGAAGATCTCTCCCTGTCTGTGTGTCTGAATCAAGAATCAAACTTGATGATTAAACATCAGGCATGAACGAGGCCAGAAGATAGAGCCATGAGCAAGATGGCAGCTTCCTTCTCATCTTGAGGGAAAACTCTATGAATTGCTAATTTGTTGCTCAAATTTATCAAGAAATCCTCGAAATCCATCTTCTTCCCACTAGATGATCCACCGCTCAGTTTGCTGCGCTTCTTCAACCCACTTTTGCCCATCTTCTCCTTCACCACCAGCTTCGTCGATGGCGAGGGCGCCCCTCCGCCGTTGGCAGCCGCAGCCATGGCGCGCCTTGCCTTCCTTTGCCTAATCCCACACGCATTGCAAAGAGACTGCAAACCAACAAATTAACATTTTATTTATTTATGAACATAGAATCATGTAAAAAGAGAAATTAATTAGTATGATACTTGACATATATAGATGCCAAAAAGAAGAAGAAAAAAAAACAGTAGTACCTTGGGGCCTTTGGGACCACTTCTCCAAAGAGGGGTCTTGGTTGTGTGGCAATCTGAGCAAACCCTAATTGGGGTGTAAGATGAGCTCAAATCAGTTTCCACTGAAGACGAAGGCATCACTTTTTTAACTTCACCTACGCGATCCTGCTTCTTCCTCATCCATTTTACTCCACCTTCCTCATCTTCAGCTTTCTTCCACACCCTCAATTTCACCCCATTTTCGACCTTCTCATAAGATGATGATCCTCTATCATACCCATAATACTCATCCTAATTCGGATCAAATTCCAACATAGATTCATTTTATGCTACAGATCATGCAAGAATAATAAAAAAGTTAATAAGTTTGTATATATACCTGGGGGTGGTATAACTGGGGGTGATAAAACCCCATGTGATCTTGAGTTGGATTGAAGAAAATACGATATGAAGCAGAAGAGGAGGAGGAGGAAGAAACAAGGCCAAAGTTGAAGGGCGGCTGCTGCTCCTTATCCTTCATTTGCTCCATAGGAGAGAGGTTAAGGTTGATAGGAAAATACTATCAATCAAATTTGTTGGATGATCACATTAAGGAGTGGAAATGATCTGATGATTAGAGGTGTTTTAAAAGAAGGGAAGGGGGGTGGGGTGGGGTGGGGTGCAGTAGACATTCACGTGACATCATGACAACCAAACAAACAAAACGCAAAAGAAGACAAAGTAGAAAGGAAGGAGCAGAATGCTACCACACGACAGAACCCTATCTCCAACACTTCTATTTCTAACACACCAATGCTTATTTTATGTTCCTTTGGCTAACAGATCCACTCTTAATAAAAAGTTTAGTATAACCTCAAATATACAACCGTTAGTTTAGTCGTTATCTGCCTTTTCCATAATTAACTTGCTCTATGCCAAGCCTATATATATATATATTTTGGAGGGCTATATATATTACATTAGGAATTTAGGTCGCAGTCATTTCAAATTCGTTTGGGGTTGAGGGATATATCATTTAAGTTTTCCATTAAAAGTCATACTCTGCTGCCTGCAGGCGTCTAGTGCCTTTTATGCATGTGTTTTAGCTATAAGAAATCAAACTTTTAATTGTTTAAGCAAACCAAACACCTACCGAAGTAAGGATATAATTTAGTTTTAAATTAATTAAACCAAATAAGCTAGCTATGTACGTGACATACACAAAAATATGCTTATTTTAAGATCGCGTTTATATTTAGAGGATACTATTATTTATTTAGTGGTGCGTATTGGTGGTCGTGTCGGAGCCCTGCTGCTACACATCATCCAATTAATTTTCTTTCTCCAAATTTAGAAAAATTCTTAAGATCTCAAGCTTTCCTGATGAGTACATTGAGATTTGAGAAGATAGTGGACGAAGATTCACCACCTAAATTCTCCAAAGATTCTAGTTGTAATATATTATGTTAATTTCATTACTAAGGATATATACATATATGAAATATTGAGGATATTTTATATGCATGGGTAGATAGCATGACACTTGTGAGTGAGTTTTGTTTGGTTTCATTGGGAGTGTTTAGCTCTTGATAGTTACACAAGGAGGTAGGCATGCTGATGCAGTTAATCAAAGTGAAAAGCTAGCATTAATTTAGGTATACAAATTAATTGATGTTGAACGCCTAGCTAGCTACATATATTATTCATTTATTCTACAATTAATATATGGCGAAATTCATATATATCTTTGCTTCCGTACGTCAATGACTATAGACCCTACGGCTATGCGAGCTTAATCATTTTCCCAAACTAAAAAAAACACTACAAAAGAAACAAAACAAAAGATATGTATGTTTTGTAGCTAGTAATATACTCCTAAAGTGTATATGGATCCAACAATGGTAATTTGTAAAATATTCCACCCCCGCTTGCATTTTTCACAGAGAACGATCGATTATCTCACAACAATAAAATATTTCAGTATTAACATGATTTTTGAATAATTGTGAGTTTATAAGGTGATCAGCGTAGCTATTGTGCATGTCAAAATTTAATGATTATTGTAAATAATATTATTTATTATTATTGTACATTACTTATTCATATATATATATATATATGATGGATTTGAAAGAGACGGTTAATGAGAATACAGAATCTGGTTTCTGTCTATTCTTTCTTCTTCTCTTCTCTCTGCATCTTCTACTTTTTACTTTGGAATTGCTTGCTCAAGGGGATATTACAATACGTTATCAGCACGAGTCTCTAGCCAACTGGGTGAACACGGAGATAGACAATAAGAAAAAATCGTATTTTTCTTGCAAGGTAATTTTTTTTTCTTTCACTTCTGAATTCAACGCGATAAGGAATTTAGTTGCATAAAATGACCGAAACAAATTTAGGAAGAAAAGGAAATACAAACAAATCCGGAGAGAAAAAGTAAAAATTTACAGAATGGTGGCGTGCGTGAGAGAAAGCAAAAGAGGAAATTAGGATTGCCAGAAATTAGGACCCTAATTCGAAAAGGTTGAATTTTGAGAACTGAGAGAATATTCTTATCTCTTGTGGTTTAGGTTTTCCTGTACATATAGTTAGATGTATTTTTTCTAATAATCTCGATGCTTTATTTTGGTCAATAAATGCCAAACATTAACAAAATTTTGCATTGCTTTATATGTACAATTATATAAATTCTGTTTATATTAAAAAATATATATATTTAATATGTTGGGATAGGCGTATTAATTTCTTAAGGATCTTCTCCCTACGGGATAGAAATTATTACGTCTTAAGGATCGTCTCCCAATTATAATATTTTTATTGCTTGTTATTTTTTATTTTTTTATTTTTAAAATGAATTGGTTGACTAATAATTGTGTATAATTGTCTATTTTCCTATTGGTAATTGAATTTTTTTTCTTTTCATTATTTGTTATAGTTTGAATATGTCTGATATCAACAAAAGAGAATTCACCGAGCTTGCTCTTGATGGTGGTAACTATTTGACTTGGGCTTTGGATGTTGAAATATACCTCGCCTCATGTGATTTGAGTGACGCTATAGTTCCAGATTCTTCATGTAGCTCCGCCCAGAAGGCGAAAGCTTTGATTTTCTTGCGTCATCATTTGAATAAGGACTTAAAAAATGAGTACCTTACTGAAAAGGACCCTGTTGTACTATGGCAATCCCTGAAGGATCGCTTTGATCAACAAAAGGCCATTATTCTCCCTCAGGCACAATATGATTGGCTGAATTTACGCTTTCAGGATTTCAAGTCCGTGATTGAGTACAATTCTACCTTACACCGTATTGTGTCACAGCTGAAACTCTGTAAGCAAGAAGTTACAGAGATTGATTTGATAGAGAAGACTCTATCTACTTTTCATGCCAGTAACCTTGTACTCCAGCAGCAGTACAAAGCCAAGAATTATACTAGGCATTCAGAACTCATTTCTGCTTTACTTGTAGCAGAGAAACATAATCAGCTTTTGATGAGAAACCACAATGCAAGACCAGTTGGTTCACAAGCAGTGCCTGAAGCACATGCTACCACTTATAGAGGTGGTCGAGGGAGAGGCCGAGGAAAAGCGAATTGGTCACAACGTGGTGGAAGAGGTTGGTCCTATAGAGGAGGTCGAGGTCGAGGTCGTGGATACAATCATATTGCTAGATTCCAAAGTCATGGAAAAGGATCTCATAAGACATCGCATCCACAAGAAGCAAGTACATCTCATCAAACTCCAGAAACACAACAAACTTGTTACAGGTGTGGGTGCGATGGTCATCGGAGTCGTACATGTCGCACCGCCAAGCACCTCGTTGAAGCATATCAAATGTTGCAAAAGAACAAGAAAGGCAAGAAAATTCGAAGTGAAATACATCATGCCAGTTTGCCTGAAGCAAATTTGGAGTTTAATGCCGATGATGATGATTTAATGCAACTTGATCTTGAAGATTATGGAGATCAAAAGTAATTTGATTTGTTGGATTATTCAGACATTTTAGGATTTTATTTATGGTTCGCGTTTTATTTGCAAACTGTTAGTAATTTAGTTTGTTTTTGTGTGTTTGCAATACTTAAAATTCTATTATTATTGTGACCTATTTGCTATCTTTATTTGCTATTTTCTTGATTTATATATATATATATATATTTTTTTACTTCTTTGCTTTTAGAATGTCAAACTCAAACTTGCAACTCATGGAGAATGAAAGTACATTGTGTCTAGTGGATAGTGCCACAACACATACTATACTTACTGATAGAAAATATTTTCAAACTCTTACTGAAAAAAGGGGGAGCGTCACTACAATTGCAAATGACAATATCCTTATTGTCGGCTCTGGAAGAGCTTCTCTTATACTCCCTATGGGTACAGAATTAATTATCAATGATGCACTTTTGTATCCACAATCAAAACGTACCCTTCTTAGTTTTAAAGACATCCGACTAAACGGTTTTCACATTGAAACTGAAACCGATAACAATAGTGAATTTCTTCTCATCACTCAGAATGTTGGATGTAGGAAACAAATTCTTGAGAAGTTCCCTTCTTTCTCCTCTGGGTTGTATTATACTCATATTAAATCTAACAATCATGTTGCGTTAAGCATAAAATTTAAAGACCCAAAATCTTTTATATTATGGCATGAACGATTGGGTCATCCTGGGCATAATATGATACGTCGGATTATTACTAATGCTATTGGGCACAATATACAAACAAAAGATCTATCACCTTCAAATGATTTTGTTTGTGAAGCATGTGCAAAAGGTAAGCTTATAGTACGACCTTCTCGTACCAAAGTGAAATTAGAATCTCCTTCTTTTCTTGAACGAATTCAAGGAGATATATGTGGACCAATTCACCCAGCGTCCGGACCATTTCAATATTTTATGGTCCTGATTGATGCTTCTACTCGATGGACTTATGTATGCTTATTATCTACTCGCAATAAAGCATTTGCAAAGCTTATTGCCAAAATAATTGAATTAAGAGCTCAATTTCCTGATTACCCAATAAAGTCCATTCGAATGGACAACGCTGGTGAATTCACATCAAAATCTTTTGATGAATATTGTATGTCATTGGGTATCAAAGTGGAGCATCCTGTTCCATATGTCCACACACAAAATGGTCTAGCTGAATCATTGATCAAACGTTTAAAACTAGTAGCTAGACCATTGCTACAAAAATCAAACTTACCTATTACTTGTTGGGGTCATGCGATTTTGCATGCTGCAAATTTGCTCCAAATCCGACCAACTGCATATCATGAATATTCCCCAATACAATTAGTACGTGGTAAAGAACCAAACATTTCCCATCTGCGAATATTTGGTTGTGGAGTTTATACTCCAATAGCGCCACCAAAACGTACCACAATGGGCCCTCAGCGTAAGCTAGGTATATACGTGGGTTATGAATCTCCATCTATAATTAAATTTCTTGAACCCATGACTGGGGATCAATTTACTGCCCGGTACGCTGACTGTATTTTTGATGAAGATCATTTCCCGACATTAGGGGGAGACAAAAGCCCAACTTCAACACAATGTCGAGAAATTTCATGGAATGAAAAGAATCTTCACTATTTAGATCCACGTACTAATGAATCTGAACTGGAAGTTCAAAGGATAATTAACTTGCAATATTTAGCAAGTAATTTGCCAGATGCATTTACTGATCATAAAGGAGTGACAAAATCTCATATTCCTGCTATGAATGCACCACAAAGGATTGAAGTTCCATATGGACAAAATAAATCAGCTGATAATCCCGAACGCCAGAAGCGTGGGAGACCTATTGGTGCTAAAGATAAAAATCCCCGCAAAGCAAAATCAAATAAGAATATGATATCACTCCAACAACCTCTTGAAGAGGATCATCCTGTAGATGATAATCCTAGTACTTCTAAAAGTGCACTAACTAATACTGGGATTGCGGAACAACCAGATCATAATATAATGGGAATTGATAAAAATCTGGTTGATGTCAACATTGAAGTTGCTATGAACTTTATAAATACGGGAGAAACTTATAACAGAAATGTTATTGTAATAGACGATGTATTTGTCTCAACAATTGCATGTACTATTTCAAATGATAATCTGGATCCAGAACCAAAAACAGTAGCACAGTGCCGGAAGCGCTCTGATTGGTTGAAATGGAAGGAAGCAATTGAGGCAGAGTATAACTCGCTAAAGAAAAGAAAAGTTCTTGGTACTATAATACTTATACCCGACAATGTTGAACCATTGGGATATAGATGGGTATTTGTACGAAAGAGAGATGAGAACAATGAGGTGGCAAGATATAAAGCGAGATTAGTAGCTCAAGGGTTTTCGCAGAGACCTGGAATTGATTTTGATCAAACATATTCTCCTGTTTTAGATGGCATAACATTCCGCTATTTGATATCTCTGGCATCATCAATGAATTTAGAAATGCAGTTAATGGACGTCGTGACTGCATATTTATATGGGTCACTAGACGCTGATATCTATATGAAAATCCTTGAAGGATTCAAAATTCCTCATATGAAGGAAAATGAAACTCGTGACATGTATTGTGTGAAATTAGAAAAATCGTTGTACGGTTTAAAACAGTCGGGAAAGATGTGGTATAACCGACTTAGTGAATTTCTCTTGAAGAAGGAATATGTGAATAATGATATATGCTCTTGTGTGTTCATTAAAAGATCACAAAATGGTTTTTGTATCATTTCTGTTTATGTTGATGATATAAATATAATTGGAACACGCAAAGAGGTTGAAGAAGCTCGTTCATGCTTAAAGATGGAGTTTGAAATGAAAGACTTGGGTAAAACCAAGTTTTGTCTCGGCCTGCAGATCGAGCATCTCCCTGAAGGAATTCTTGTACACCAGTCAACTTATGTGAGTAAGATTTTAGAGAAATTCTATATGGATAAATCACATCCACTTAGCACACCTATGGTTGTCCGATCACTAGAAGTAGATAAGGACCCATTTAGACCTAAAGAAGATAATGAGGATATTTTAGGACCAGAAGTTCCTTATTTGAGTGCAATTGGAGCACTACTTTATCTCGCAAATTGCACAAGGCCTGACATAGCATTTGCGGTTAACTTGCTAGCAAGATTCAGTGCTTCTCCTACACGAAGACATTGGAATGGTGTTAAACACATACTTCGTTATCTTCAAGGTACAAAAGATCTTGGTTTGTTCTATCCAAGAAACCAAGACATGACATTGGTAGGCTATGCGGATGCTGGTTATTTATCTGATCCCCATAATGCTAAATCTCAGACTGGTTATGTTTTCCTCTGTGGTGGTACAGCTATATCTTGGAGATCTGTTAAACAGACTCTAGTTACTACATCCTCAAACCACTCAGAGATTATCGCTTTACATGAGACCGCTAAAGAATGTGCATGGTTAAGATCATTGATACAACATATTCGCGGATCTTGTGGTATTGCAGATGATAAATCTCCCACTGTCCTATATGAGGACAATGCTGCTTGTGTTGCACAAATGGATAGCGGGTACATTAAAGGAAATTTAACAAAACATATATTACCTAAATTCTTTTACCCGCATGAGCTCCAGAAGAGCGGCGAAATTAAAATAAATAAAATTCGCTCTTGTGATAATCTGGCAGATTTATTCACAAAATCCCTTCCTACGTCAACTTTTGAAAAACATGTTCATAATGTTGGAATGCGTAGGCTTAGTAGATTATTAGTTTGAGGGGGAGCGAATTCATTATGCCTTGAAGGTGTATTTTTGTTGTACTCTTTTTTCCTTACTAAGTTTTTCCCATTGGGTTTTCTTAGTTAAGGTTTTTAATGAGGCAACAAATGCAACACAAAGTTATACATATCACATGTACTCTTTTCTTTGACTGTTTTTTCCCACAGGGTTTTTCATAGAGAACGATCGATTATCTCACAACAATAAAATATTTCAGTATTAACATGATTTTTGAATAATTGTGAGTTTATAAGGTGATCAGCGTAGCTATTGTGCATGTCAAAATTTAATGATATAGTTTAGGGTGTAATTAGTTTTTGTGACATATAATTAAAGGTATAGTTATTTTCTATGATGTGAAAGTCATGTAATTAATCATACATTATGACAACATATATATTAATTTATAACAAGTTCTTAAAAAAGGTAATCATAAGTAATAAAATAAGAGCATGAAAGAAATTAAAAAGTGAAAATATGAATTTGAACTTGTACATATACAGATAGAGATTGCGACACCTCTGTGTAACAAATTTTTTATATAATGACTCTTAATATTGTAGTAAAATTTAATTACATGAATAGATGTCACAAATTTTATTATATTTATGAGTGCATATATATGTATATATATAAATTAAAGAGTAATAGTATATCATATAGTAGTACCATATATAGTCACTTCCATCAATCATGCAGTATAATATGGGTGAGTCAATATTGCTTGTAAACTTAGACCAATGAATTAAGTTGTGAAGGAATTACAGTAAATAAATAAAAAGTTGTAACGGAATTGATAGCAGCTAGGTGTGTGCATATGAAATTACATATATATAATGATTGAAGAAGGAGTGTGAAAAAATGAAGCCAAAAAGCATTGAATGTGTCCGCAGGCAAAAGACAAGGGCACCTCCCCCACCCATGCTAATGCTAATGCTAATTCATCTAACTTGCTCGCTTACATTTAAAGTTGCTGTCTATCATCTTTATTGTAATTTGTATACCTAGCTTCTCACTCTAAAATGGTCCAACATATTATTCACCAATCTGCACACACCCGCGCCATATATAATACTTGGCCAATCATATATATTTGCAGTGGATAAATTACTCATAAATATATACTCCCTCCGTCCACGAAGAACTTCCTATCTTTCCTTTTTGGGACGTCCACAAAAGAACTTCATACCTATTTTTGGACTATACCCCACCACTTATAATCCTCTTACTTTTCACTTTTCACAGCTCCCAATATTAATTATAACACCTTTTCACCACTCCCAATACACTCAACTACCTTTTATCCACTCTCAATACACTCAACAATATTTTTTTCTTAAAACCCGTGCCACTCCCTCCTAAGAAGTTCTTTAATGGACGGAGGGAGTATATATTACTTCTCATCAAATCTGAATGAAGATTGGACAAGTGGATAATGGTTTTGCACATGTACTAAATTAAGTATTTTTAATACAAGATTGTGCAAGTAAATGTACTTGGTGTTAAATAAGTTGATACTAATTACTAAGTAATGAAAATAAACAATCTAGGCATGCAATAGTTAATTAGATTGTCTCTATAAAAGCGGTATCACCCTATATATAATTATACAAATGCCTATTTGACGATTGCATCCAAGATACAACGACTCAACGCTGGTTATTTACAATTGCGTTTTTAATTGAGATGTTTGGTTTGATTTTATAAAATTAAATGTAATTTAAACGTCATACATAGAGACTACTTATAATTGATGCCTATTCACCAACGGGTGCCACTTAGATGGTGACCTTTCATGACCATAACCATAGTAATTAGTTTTTTTTTTTTTTTTAAATTAATTCAAAGTTTTAAAGAGACTACGAGGTCTCTTCGCTTTTTTGTGACAAGTGTCCACTTATTATTAGTTTATCAAATTTTATTTTTATATTAAGTTAAATTTTAATATATTTTGTATATTACATCAAAATAAAAATAAAAAAAAATATTAATTTTTTATATTTTAATTCTCTATAAATAGACACTCATGTTGCTACAGTGATACACACAATATAATTCTATTAATTTTTCTATATATAACATCAATTTTCACTATTAATTAAAAACTTTATCATTCTCTCTTAATTTATTGATATTATTTTAATTATATTTAATATAATTAAAAATATAATGACTAAAAATAATATCAAAATAATTATATAATATTGTAGTTTTTTTTTTTTTTGAAATGATATAATATTGTAGTTGCATAGTTAGAATGATCATTAATAAACCATCAATAATAGATCTGATTGGGTCGAGAGTAATATTAATGATGTGAAGGCCAAACTGATTAACTAATTCAATCTGTTTGGGTTTAACATATCTCAAAAACAAAACAAATTCTGGCCCAGTTAAAAAGTCAAATTCAGTTGGAATTTTCTTTTAAAACAACCGGTTCCATTCGATTTAGAAATCTCTAAAGTTGGATTAAATTTAATTTTTATTGAGGCACTCTCCCGTGTAACCGGTTGCACCGTGCAACTGATTTCTGAATGACACTATTTCAACATACAAATGACACTTGAAGATCTTTAAGTGTCATTTGTATGTTGAAGTAGTGTCATTCGAAAATGTTCAAGTGTCATTTCCTGAATGAAGTAGTGTCATGATCTGAAAACCAGTTGTACGATGCAACTTGTTGCACATGAGTATTTGTGATTTTCATTTAGTTCTATTTAATTAAATATTAGTTTAGTTTAATCCAAGTTATTTATAGTTGGGTTAAGTATCAATTTGGCCCCTAACGTAGAGGCCCCTGTAGCTATTAACACCCTATGGGCAGGGTTGTGTCAACTAAGCCCCTGAAGTACCTATTTTCCGCCAATTAACCCCTCCGACTTAACGGACGGTTAACACCGTTAACTATTTTAATTTTTTAATTTTTTTTATTTTATTGGTGGTGGGACCCACACCATCTTCTTCACCAAGCTCGCCGGAAACCTAATCCACCCCTTCCCCGAAACTCCGGCGTCGCAGCGGCGACAAGCTAACATCTCTCTCTCTCTCTCTCTCTCACGTCTATCTCTCTCTCACGCTCTGCTCTCTCTCGTCTATCTCATCTCTCACGCTCAACTCTCTCTCTCGGCCTACTCCATCTCTTGCGCAAAGGCAGCAGCCGCCACCTTCCACCGCCGCCGTCGTTCCTCTCCACCACCACCAGTTGCCGTTCCTCCACGGCGTAAAAGCGGCAGCAGCAAAACCCATCTTGTAACCCAACTGCGACGCCGGAGTTGCGGCCCAATAGCAGCTAGCCCATACTCATTTCTTTTCTTCATTTTCGGTCACTCTACCCTCTCGTTTCATCCTCAAATCCATCGCTTCGGCTCGATCTTCCAGCGAGACTGATGGCCCTTCCATGACGAAGTCCGGCGAGATCGCCGTTCAATTAGTCTTTGGATTCCTGGTGAGGCCGCGCCTCGCCTCCGATGCCACTCATACTTCAAAGCAAAAGCTGAGCCCTAGCCCTCTTGCCTGAAATTGCGGATCGCCGCCCTGGTTCGACTCTATCGCATCTTCCTTGGCCGCAGATCACCGCACCGCTGAATTCGTCCTCATCTATCCCGACGAAGCCGCTGCTGCTCTGGATCGATATCACCACGGTCTTCTTGGTAGAGAATCGCCGCACCGCTGTTGCTATTCCAGAAATCGACGAGGGTCGCCGCTGAGGAGTCGTCCGCCTTTCGCCGGGAGGCCTCAAAGATGGTGTGGGTCCCACCACCAATAAAATAAAAAAAATATAAAAAATTAAAATAGTTAACGGTGGTAACCGTCTGTTAAGTCGAAGGGGTTAATTGGCGGAAATTAGGTACTTCAGAGGCTTAGTTGACACACCCCTGCCCATAGGGTGTTAATAGCTACAGGGGCCTCTACGTTAGGGGCCAAATTGATACTTAACCCTTTATAGTTTGCAACCAAACCGATAAACTGCATGACCCTTGATTGAATATATACTAAAATAAACTAAATTAAAATAATAATCGAACAATATTATATCAACGCAAACTTTTTTTTAAAAATTACAGCAGCTAGCTAGATTGTAGAGCTTATTAATGAGGTTGAGGAACCCTAGTTTTCTGCAAAAAGAAGGAACATGCACAAGGGTGAGCTAGCTATAGAGAGCTAGAGAGAGATACAATAGGCATTTACCTGGTCCTCTAAGCATGACAAGTTGATTTACCTGGTCCTCGTTAATAATAGCTCATTATTTTTGGACACGATTATTAAGAAGAAGAGTGATTTAAAGGTAAAAAATGATATAAAGTGGTGGAGCTCATAACTTTTTGTGAGAGAAGGTGATTTCCTTTTATAGAACAGGTCATTATCAATGGAACAGACTAAAAAGAAAAGTGAGTTATTATCAATGAAACAGGAGATCAATGGAACAGGAGAGTATAAATCTATATGTATATATGGCATCATGAAAATGGTTATATATGTATTCAATTAATTAATAAGGGTGAAGTGATTGGTATATATAATCATGTGTTCATAATTATGTGAATGATATCCTTTCAAAAAAATTATGTGAATGATATATGGCACACTCATGTTATGTTTGTACCCTTGTGTATGGAAGAGATAAGTTCGGAAATTTGGGGAACGTCAAAACCAACATATATGCTTCAAATTAATCGCGGATCATATCAATCCATTTAATTTTCAAACCAATTTTGTTTGAGTTTGATTTTTTTGGTTTAATATAATCAAGTTGAAATTTTTCCGACTTCAAAATTTTCCATATAATATTCAATGAGTATTTTATAAGTTGCATCATATTTTGAAATATGAACTTGTGAGTAGATAAATAGTCTCTTCTTCTTCTTCTTCTTTAATTGAATATTCTTCAAAAAAGTTAGATAATTTTTGCTCATATCTAAGAGAGCTTTGTTGATAGTTTAAGCTTTTACGAAGGAGTATTTTCTGTATAGGTTGTATCATATATTTGAATATGGACCCATGACTGGATACACAGTCTCACATCTTCTTCTTCAATTGGAGATTCTTCAAAAGATTTGCCCTCACTATATGTTTCTTGGCTTTCATCAAAGTCGTGAAGTTTTTGCATCGATAATTCTTCAACTCCATTTGTAATCATGCTTAACTCCATATCATGAGCTTTAGTAGTTAATTTCTCAAAATTTTTGTTTGAATTACTTTCAAGATATATTGAAGACTCCAATGCATGGCTTGAATGCACATTCAATTGTTGAATCTTCCGATAGTCGATCTTTGCAATTTAAACTTAAGTTCCTCTAGTTGATGTGGTCGATGACAGACTCTTCTTTCCATCTATTTGACTTTGTAAGCTCTACCGAATTTGTTATCCTTCAAGCTTGTAGACGTGATTGATGAATTCTTCTTCTAACTAAAGTGGTGTAGATATTTTAAGGGCAATTGCCAACCATGTGAAAAAAAATAAAATAATTGAAAATTTATGCATTTAAAGACAAAAATTTTAGTTCATATATAAAATTAATACAAAAATTTGGGTACAATCGGGTGTACCGTACAATCCGCACCCAGACCCTGACTTGCATCTTGATGCGAACCCGCATCCTAACTCAAATCGTATAAATGACACTGCTCGGTTATACCAATGACACTGCCTAAAATTGACATTGATTATACAAATGATACTGCAACATTTTAAAATGTTATAGTGTCATTTCCAATCTTATAGTATCATTTCTACGCAGTGTCATTTGTATAATAGAATGGTATCAATTACAGGTAGTGTCATTTGTATAACCAAATAGTGTCATTTACACGATTTGGGTCAGGATGCAGGTCAGGATCTGGGTGCAGATCAACCCGATTATACGGTACACCCTATTATATCCAGGACCACCTCATCTAATTTGTTGAAAATTTGTGGATGTAGTCATAATATCAATCGTAAGTTTCATGTTTGCCTAAAAAAAATCATAAGTTTCATTTAGTTAGAGCATGCATATCCACTTGAATGTGCCTCATGTTAACATGTAATTAACTTGAGCACCCTCACCCCTTAAACATTTTTCTGATTTTTTCTTTGCCTAAGAGGAATCTCACGATTTCTCTAACACCTACGAGATTAAATTTCTCAACGATCTCGGATATCGATGATCGATCCTTACTCCATTTGTTCTGATATGCTATTTCCACTTTATGTCATTTTTTTTTTATGTTCTAACAATTTCAAAAGAACAAAGTCACTTCAACATCATATATATATATATATATATAGAGGGGTATATATATATATATATATATATATATATATATATATATATTCTAGTATTTATGAAATGGAATATTGTTTATTCGTGTGAATGTGTGTGTTTGTCCGTTTTAGAAAGCTCAATTAAAGAAATATTAATGATAATTGTGCTAACTAAAGAATGATTTTAGGGGTGATGGGTTATAATATATGAAAGGTCATATATATACTGTTGGGGTAATGTGTTTGGTAGTTTTAACTATTTATTATGAATCTACCTTAGTGCTCTACCGATTTTTTTTTTTTTTTAATCTAGTGCTCTACCGATTCACATGAACTACATCCCCAGCTTTTTGAATAACTACAACCATGATTATAAAATCGAAATTTGTAGTCTAACTAGTAAATAAATCACGAATTAAAAAAAAATAGTAAATAAATCACCAATTCATATATATTATACTAGCGTCTAACCCGTCGAAATTCGACGGAAATTATTTTATGTCATCATTTATATATAATTATTTTATTACTATAATATATGAAATAGTTTATATATAAATTATTTCTTTAATTAATTTGATATGATCAAATTAAATTAGTAATACAATATTTGAAATAATATTAATCTTAATCACTTTCGCCAATTAAATGTAGGTTGTGATAATAGAAATACATTTTTATATAAATATTCATTTGATGAAGTTTATAAAAATCCGTGCCGAACCCCAAATGGGACTCTTTCATGAACGGAGGGAGTATATATATATATATATTAATTTGTCAGTATGATGTGATAAACTTAAACTAATATTACATAATAAAATAAAATACAAATATAAATCCTTTTTAGATATGGAAATTGATTAAAAATTTAGAAAAAAATAAGAATGAATGAAAATTGAAGAAAATTAAAATAAAGTGATTATATGACGCCACGTAGGATATGATTTATTTTGCTATTATATATATATATATATATATATATATATATATATATATATATATAGATTGGGCATAGGCATGTTTTTTATTTATTTATAACATTTAGTTGAAGAATATCTTTTCTAAAAAATGAATTGACATTTGAATTGATTGCTTTTCGTGGATTAATTTATTGGCATACTTTATTTAAGTTTTAGTCACACTTGGAACAATCTCAATTAAGTGGGTATAAGGATTCCTATTCTGGATGCCATCATTTTATTAAGTTAAAATTTTCAAATGAATGAGAATTGAGGAAAATTAGAATGAACTGATTATACGATGTCACGTCGAATAAGATTTATTTTGCTATAATATATGTAGGATTTATAATTAAATAGATATGTTGGATTTATCTAATAGTTTTATACAATTATTTAATAGTACATATTTTATCTAATAGTTTTATACGATTATTTAATAGTATAGAATTTATCTATAAATTTATATGATTATTTAATAGTTTTTAAATGTAAAAATTAATTAGAAATGTATAAATAAATAAGAATGAATGAGAATTGAGGAAAATTAGAATGAAATGATTATACGATTATTGTTGATGATAGGTTCGAAATTAGATATATAGAAATTTGTTGATTAAAAATTTAGAAAAAAATAAGAATGAATGAGAATTGAGGAAAATTAGAATAGAATTTTGCTATAATATATATAAATTTATAGATAAATAAGAATTAATGAGAATTGAGGAAAATTAGAATGACGTGATTATACGATGCTACGTAGGATATGATTTATTTTGCTATAATGTAAAAATTGATTAGAAATATATAAATAAATAAGAATGAATGAGAATTGAAGAAAATTAGAATGGAGTGATAATAATTAAATAGATATATTGGATTTATCTAATAGTTTTATACAATTATTTAATAGTATAGATTTTATCTGATAGTTTTATACGATTATTTAATAGTATAGAATTTATTTATAAATTTATATGATTATTTAATAGTTTTTAAATGTAAAAATTGATTAGAAATGTATAAATAAATAAGAATGAATGAGAATTGAGAAAAATTAGAATAAAGTGATTCTATTACGGCACGTAGGATAGAGCTTATTTTATTTATATATATATAATATATAGAATAGATGTGAAATAGTAATACATTATACACGGTCGAAAATATAAATTGACTCAAAGTTCTGAAAATTCTTAACGTGGCACTTCTTTAATTTGAAAAAGCGGTGACCTTCAAGTAATATTTGATTTAGAATATATATCCAACTCAAAAAAGTAATGATAACGGAAATATAAATATATTAAAAAGGTTTTCTGAAATTATTTCGAGACTGTTAAGCTTAATTAATTTATAACAGAGGTATATAATTTAGAGTAATGCTAAACAGCCACATTGTGGCTGCCCACAATTTACTTAAGTAGAAAATAATTTAATTTATTTAACTTATTTTTTAAAATTAAAATAAGATTTAGTCATTTTACCATATTCTCTACATTATAGTAATTTTTTTGCAATTTTTTGATAACTTTTTTATTTTTATTAAAAAATAAATTAAAATAAAAAATGCAAAAAAAATTTAAAAAAATAAGTACAATATAGAGAATATAATAAAATAACTAAATCATATTTTTATTTAAAAAAATAAATAAAATAAATCAAGATTATCCTTATTATATTAGTGTGTGGGTGGCCACAATGTGGCTGCATAGATTTATTGTATAATTTATTTGAACGTAAAAATAAAAATGAAGTAAAGCTGCAATCATGGGCTACAAGCCGAGGAACTTTGTGGTTGATTATAGCAATAGTGATAGCATGAATGCAATGAATAATATAGTTCATAGACGTTGGTCAGATGAGATGGACGACTATCCTGATTTATGGGATCGCTAGTGTCTTCAGGTTTCTTTGTTTAACGATCTCTTTTCGAGTTTCGTGCCCTTAGTATGCGTTTTGTGCTCTCAAGGGATTCTTTTTACTTTTTCTTTTATAAAAAACCTCAATTTAATAATGGCCTGCAGTCTGCACGCTTCAGATATATGGGCGGAAGGCAACCCCACTTCGAAAAAATCGTAAACATTATTATTAAATCATTTTCAATTTTGATATATAGTGAAAATTGTTAACTTTTTTTCTTTTCTCAACTGAATATTGTTTTAATGTCTTTTGTAAAAGCACGTGAATTTGCTATCCAGTTCCAAAAGTCACCCTTTTGATCATTATTTTATCATTGACTTTGACCTTTGTTTATTAATTTGTAGAAATGTTTGAGGCTACGACCCACTTTCAATAGCCAGTTCGTTTGCTGATTTTTGTACTCCACTAATTAATCTTCTAAAAATTTGTGGAAAGGTTTTATAAATTACTAAAATTTATGAGAAATACTTCCCCCATCCAATTACAAATATCTCATCACTTTTGAACACAGAGATTAATAAATATGTAATTAATAAATAAAATAAATTAATAAAAATTATTTAAAGAGAGAATATGTTGCCCAAAAAGAATGATACATTTATAATAGAATATCTCATTATGAAAAGTGGGATATTTGTAATGAAACAGAGGAAGTAAGATTTAAGTATAAACACTACAATAGAATTGTCTAGTATTAACACAATTCTAGTGACATCAAGAATTGTGCCATAAAATTTGTTACTCCTAACACATGTATGTATCTATATGGTTTAGTTACACATAAAAAATGTAAGTGAATTTTGTTATATTTAAAAATGTTACTAATTTTGTAACATCAAAAACTATATATACAAAATATTTTTATTACATGTAAGTCTCTCTCTCTCTCTCTATATATATGTGTGTGTATGAAATGTGAATGTATATCACACACAACACACTCTCACAAATATTATTATATTAGTTTTAATTATTTAATAAAATTATTTTTTCTCAAATAACTAATTAATAATGAATTATATCGTTATAAAAATAGCTATATTTTTATATGTCACAAAAATAATTACACTTTTACATGTTACAAAAATAGTTATATATTCAAATGTCACTAAATTAAGTTACATGTCTTTACTTTTGTGACACACATAATAACTACTCAACTAACATGTCACAGTTTTAGTTAATTACATTTATAAGTATCACTATTTATAAAAAGTAATGTCACTATTAGAACATTTTGTTGTAGTATGTTTGAACATAAAATTAATATTTTTGAACAGGTAAATTAATTATATATATGATTAATAATGACAAAGTTGAGGCACTTAAAGACTCTTTTGCGAGAGGTTTTGAATTCAGTCTTGTCTGTACGTATGTGGTATAGTATTTTTTTCAAATGTTGACACGCATCACATGGTTGATTTTTTTTTTTTTTTTGTTTATTTTCTCTCAAACGAAAGAGATAGATAAAAATCTTCAAATATAATTAGGGTACTTGCAAAATAAATCAGGAATTGAAGTACTTGTATTTATTTTGTAATTTTGGATCTTACCTGAGAAACCATCATTGACTAAATAAAATTTAGTAGAGAATGAATAAATTTAGTGTGTAATCGAACACAAAAATAAAATGTACAATAATTATATCTTATTAATTTTATTTTTAGTTTCATGCTAAACATTAACGTTTAGTCCACGTTCACATTCACATAATCTTTTCGGTCTATTCGGATATTCACGTTCTTTTTTGTGGTTGCCGAAAATATAGGATCCTCACCAGTAAAAAATATAAAAATTTGATAATATTCACAAAGTTTTAAAAATGAAGTAAAACTTGCAAAATTCATTGAAGTTAATGATTATTTTTCAATTAATCAATGGAATTGTGGTATGACTTAGAGGGTGTTTGGCTAAACATATTTTCAAAAACGTATAAGATGTAATTTTAAAGGAGATTATAAGTTAGTATCAAAGTGTTTGGATACTTGAGATTATAAATTAGAAAGAGACTTTTTTGCTAGAGAGAGAAAATATTTAGTAGAAAAAGAAATTCGAAGAGAGATGAACTAGAAATGATATAATGAAAATAATAAATTATACTCCCTCCGTCCACGAAATGAGTACCCATATTTCCTTTTTCGTCCGTCCACGAAATGAGTACCCATTTCACTTTTTGGCAAGTGTACCCCGCACATCTCTTTAATTAATACACTCAAAAAGTGGGACCCTTAAACTATTCACACTACACTTCATACATTTCTTAAAACCTGTGCCGTCCACAAATGAATACTTATTTCGTGGACGGAGGGAGTAATTAAATAATATTTGTAAAATTATTGTTGCCTATAAGATTATGAAAAAATAAGTTGGGGTAGATGAACTTATTTTTTGAGGAGCTTATAAGCTTTTAGAACTTATTTTTAGAGCTTATAAAATGTTTAAGAGCTTATTTTGTCAAAACACTTTGAGGAAACTTATAAGTTGTTTTAAAGAGCTTATAAGCTCATTCAAACACCCCTTTAATGTCAATACACACGAAAGAATCACGGAGCGGCTACATACAAAAAGAAATAGTTGGCTTTCGGTGCGGGAGTCTGCATCGTGTGGACCGTAGGTGATCTGTTCTGTCCTATTTCACCTCGTTCAATGTAGTTATACCATGTAAATTACAATTTTACCAATAATAAATTATACTTTCATCAATAAATAATGATACTTTTATCAATAACAAATGAAATCATATACATAAAGAAAAATTATATTTTTCTTAGAAACAATATAATCGGATGGCCATAATGAAGACCGAAAATCAAATTTTGGCCTCTAATCTTCAAACGATAAAATTTGACCATTAATTAGGCGGTACGCCTAATATACCCTTTTTATCCGCCGGACACCTGGATCCGATTCTACTCATCTCTCAGTCTGATTCCAATTTCGTAGCCTTCCAGCGGGCGCGGGTGCGGCGAGGAGCGCGTGGGCGCTGAAAACTCCCAGCGGGCGTGGTGGAAAAAAGCGCGCGGGCGCTGGAGTAATGGAGCGAGGGAATGGCTCGGCTGCTGGGGACTTTGAGCGCTCGCGGGGAAAAGCCAGCGCCCGCTACACGTGTGGCACTATTAGTGCCATAAGTGCCAAAAGGATCAATTTAAACACCTCCCCGTAGGGTTTAGATGATCCATTTAGGATTTTTTATTTGTTTGTTTTTTTCATGTGCTTCATCTTCTTCACATCATGATTTTTTGATTTTATTGTTGTTATTTCTGTATTTGTGTTGCACGTATGACACTATTAGTGCCATAAGTGCCAAGATGACCATTTTACTTTGTTTTATTTTGGATTTCCGTTGGCACTTATGGCATTAATAGTGTCATAAGTGCCAACGGAAATCTAAAATAAAATCAAGTAAAATATTCGCACTTATGGCACTATTAGTGCCGTAAGTGCCTAACCCGACCCGGCACGCGACCCGCGAGCCTAATCCTACTCGGTTCGCCTAATTAAGGGTAAAAACGTCCGAAATCGTTAAAAAGGCCAAATTTTACTCTATTTTTTTCTATTAGTGGCCATAAATTGTGTTTTATGCTTCATTTTGGCTACTTCAAAATTTCACTCTTTTCTTAAATGTCAATGATAATTTCACTCTTTTCTTAAATGTCAATGATACTTTGCAAATTATATTTTTTTATAAAAATGAATAAGTACTTTTCACAAAAGTAAATGATACATATCTATATATATATATATATATATATGACACTTTTAATAATAATAATAATAATAATAATAATAATAATAATAATAAAAATCATCATAATAATAAATGATATTTTTGGATGACATGTACTCCCTCCGTCCCGCTACTAACGGCTCAGTTCTTTTAGGCACGGGTATTAAGGAGAGTAAAACTAAGGAAAAAAAGTGAGTATGGTCCACACAATTAACACTAATTGTAACTTTATCATGGTAGCTAATAAAGTGATAGGAATTAGCTTTTTCATTTCTTTTGTTTCATAATTTCGTTTAATTTAATGCAATATTTTTTAATTCAATTAAATTTAATGCAGTTGTCATAGATTTAGGGTTAGGAGTCATTTCCCTCACAGGAGGCAGCGGTGGCGGATGGCCATGGGGAGGGGGCTGACGGTGGATTAGTAGCCGAGAGGGGCGGCGGTAGATCGGCCGCCGACACGTGTGCTAGTAGTCAGAGTCGCACCCCTTCAAATCTCCACTCGTCGGCAGTAGATCGACCTCCATAGTGCGAATCGACCCCACCTTCGAGTTCTCTGCGCTTGAGTAGTCAATAGACCACGGAAACTCAACCTCCGGCGGCGCCGACCATTGGGAACAATCGTCTTCAATATCAGGTATCTCCTCATCGCTCAGATACTTCTCCCATTTGGATTTCATCACCGCGGTGGGAGAGAGAAGGGTATCAGTGGTTGACAGCGCCGCACAGTGGTAAGATTTGCTCCGGTCAAAAGGTTTCAGTGGGCGAGAGCAATCGGGAGAGAGAGAGTCGCCGATCTAGGGTTTGAGAGGAATAGAGGCTATTGCGGCGCAAGTGAGAGAGAAGAGTGTTGGAAGGAATTGTTTTGTTTTAAGGTTAGGGTCCAATTTAGGTTAGGAGTATTTTGACCATTTTTTAATTAATTAGTGTAACTAATTACACCCTTATTATGTCTAAAATAAGAAACATGCCATTATATATAGACAGCCCAGAAAGAAAAACAGGCAATTAATAGTGGGACGGAGAAAGTATTTGATTGGATCAGGTCTATCATTCAAGCGGGTCGTGCATAGAGTGTGTGAGAATCTATTTTTGGGAGAAAGAAATTAAATTCAGTAAAAATCAATAATAAGTAATAGTCTTCGAAATTTGTATATAAGTTTAAAATTTTTGACACAAGTGGTTGGAAGAAAAGGTTATAGTAGATCATCCTATTTATAGAAATAGATATATGGTGTTAGAATGAAAGTAGGAGTATTAGATAAGAGAAGATGATGAAAAAGATTATATGATTATGGAGGGGACAACGTATGCAGGCTAAGAGTCACTCCTCTGCATGTTTTGGGCCCAACAATAAGATTGTGACATTTCTTCATTCATTTCTAAATAAAATGTTCCATTCTCTTCTCTTTCCCAAATGATAGGTCTCGTTTTTCAGTTTGGGGGGGCCCGGGCCCCGTCCCCACTTTACTAAAAATATATTTCTTCTCCAATTTCTCTTATATTTGTGTTTGTCTATCTAAATCTAAAAGCTACCAATCATATATATAAAAAGGTGAGGTTTAGTTTGGTCATGTCATAGTGTTGGCCGTTGGGTACAGGGGTAGAAAAAAAAAAGTAATAGGTGCTGTATTTTTTAAGAAGATAATTTTCCAGTAAAAATTGTTGGTATAAAAATTGATAATTTAATAATTTATGATATTATATCAATTTTAAGAAGAATAATGGATAAGATATAAAGTGATATGAGGCAATGCCTAATTCTAACCAAAACTATATAGTAATAGAAAATTATAATCATGTAAATACAAATACAGAAATAATAATCATTTTTTCTATTATGCCCTTTACACGTATTAGAATTGGATATTAGCTCAAATAATATTATCTAATGAAATTTTGTATGTGGTTTTTGTTATAATTTAATTTTTTAAATTCCAGTTAGGTATATCTGATATTTTGGATACACATAATGATATGAGCTGATTCACAGTTGTAGTGATATAATAATGAAAATATATATAAAGTCCTAAATGACTTTTATAATAATGAAACTAAATAGACAATAACAAATCTAGCTACTCAATCTTTACCTCACAACTTTTAATAAAAATAAAAGATTGCAATATGGTATTATTTTGAATCCCTTGATGCACACTTTCTCTCGGCTATACTATTCAACAAAAACCTATTGATTGGGTAAAATCGTATATTAATAACTTGATATTTACAACGACACACATCATAAAAGACTCACAAATTAATACCAGATTTTGTATGCATTGAAAATACCAAAATTAATCATACCCTACTAGAAGTACTAAGCCTAATGTACAATTAATATTTGTCAAATTATGAAATACTACAAAATTAGATAATTTGTCAATAATTAATACTAATAGTACCCACTCCACATGTGAAGCAATGGTAAGTCCCCACACACAGGGACGGAGCCAGGAATTTAGTTCGGGGGGGCTGAACCTGTATGGGGGTTCGGGGGCGGTAGCCCCCGAGAAATTTTTTTGGGCATTCAGTATATTTAAGGTATTTTTTTATTAAAATACGAGCATAATACTAATAATAACGAACAATATTTTCATAGATTATATAGTTTCAATATATCACAAAACTTTTTTTGGAAATTCCGTATATTTAAGACATTTTTTATTAAAAGACAAGCATAATAATAATAATAACAAACAACATGTCCATAGATTATATATTTTCTATATATTACAAATTACTTAGTTTCAATACATTATAATTTTTTTTAGCATTTCATACATATTAGGTATTTTTTATTAAAAGACAAGTATAATAGTAATAATAACAAACAATATTTCATAGATCATATAGTTTTAAAAAACAAAATTATCCTTAAATTAAGTATATATGAGAGAATATAATAATCAAATACTCTTTTATAAAACAAAATTATTTTATAATAGGTATAAACATATATCTATATATATTTAAAAAAAAAAAAAAAAAACTCAAAATTTGGGAGGGGGCTCTAGCCCCCCCTAGCCCCCCTGGCTCCGTCCCTGCCCACACAGCCACACTATAATGTCTATTGTTACATGTATCTTTAACGCTCGTTTGGTACGCGGTATAGGATAAGGTATGATATATTTGACTGGAATATTTTTTATTATATGTCATATTAATATAATATTTAGTACAAACACTACAAAAAAAATTAATTCTAGCGACGGAAATTCCGTCTCAAAATCCCGAACATTCCGTCTCAAAATTCTGGTTACGACAGAACTGCGACTGAACGACGGGGACGCTGATAACGGGGTCGCTAAATTCTCTAGCGACAGATTTTATTTTCCGTCTCAAATCTAACGACAGAATAGCCACGGAAATTCCGTCTCTAACCGACTGGTGGTCGTGTGTGTTGACCGAATTTTGAGACGAAAACTGAGACGGAAATTCCGTCTCTAGTTGAGACGGAAAGGATTCCGTCGTTAGATTTTCCGGCGATCACTTTCCGCCGCCGCCGCCGTTCTTTTGAGACGGAATTTCCGTCGTTAGAGTTTAGGACGGCGGTGGGGGGTGGCTGGAGGCGGTAGGGATTTAGGATTTTAGGGAAAAAGAAGTGGAGAGAAGGGAGAAAGAAATCTGGCGCTGAAAAGCCTGGAATTAAATTTTGAGACGGAATAAATCTGTCGTTAGATTTCAATTTAATTATTATAAATTTTAAATTAATCTTTGAGACGAAAATAATCTGTCGTTAATTTTATTATTATTATTAATTCTAAAATAAATTTTGAGACGGAAGTTATCTGTCGTTAACTTTTAAATTTATTATTATTAATTCTAAATTAAAATTTAAGACGGAAAATATCCGTCTTTAGAATTTTGAGACGGAAATTCCGTCTTAAATTCCGTCTCAAAAGCAGACCCGACCGAACCCATATTTCTGTCGTTAAATCCGTCGTACGTGACGACCCGTGTTGGGGATCCGTCTCTAATTCCGTCGCAAAAATAAGGTTTTTTTGTAGTGGTATAAAAATATTTGTAAAATATAATACTATCTCCGTCCCATTACAAATGTCTCACTTTTCATAATGAGATGTCGTATTACAAATGTTTCATTCTTTTTTTGGTAATATAATATCTCTTTATACTTAACATTTAAATAATTTTCATCAACTCACTTTATCTACTTTCTACACATTTCTTAATTTTTGTGCCCAAAAATAATGAAACATTTGTAATGGGACACATGGTACAATGATTATATAAAGTTAATAATAGTTATAATTAAGATTTTTATTACGTATACGACCTATAGAGGTGGTATACAAAATTTCTCAAATCAATATAATATTTTTGGACTTTTAATTTATAAAGGACATTGTATTTCTTATTACTTTTTACCAAATAAAATATTAGGGTGTCATAGATATATTATACACCTTAATCACACGTCATTTAAAATATACATTTGGTGTGGCATTTTTTCAAAGTCAATACTTTTAAAATATATTTTAATGTTGACTACCCCGAATTATATCTATTTATTTTTTATATAAAAGAATAGGGTTCTAATAGTTGAAGTGATATGCTACGAGGGGAAGTAGTGATTATTTTATTGAGAAGGAGCTTTAGACATGGTGGGTACTACTAGAGAGTAGTTAAGAATGTAGATGAAAATGGCATCTTTGTACTCTAATATATTTGAATAATTGTAAGGACATTTTTGGAGAGTTGAAGCATAGTGCCACAATTAACCAGCTATTTATGAGTGGATATTGAAACGTCTATCTTCAAAAGGAATCAGTCTCACTCTCTTGATCATGTGGGACCCAACCATTTGGTTCACTTTAAACTCAAATAATTTTATTCATGAGTCAGTACTATGAAAAACCAACCATAAATATACCACAAGAGTCCTACTCCTAATCCTAATCCTAATCCTAACCCCAATCCTAATCATCTGCGGTAACACATTCAACCAAACCCATCATCACCAATCGGAATGGATGAGCATGAATGGAAATGGTGTTTTTGACTCATCTAGAATTTTTCTTTATTTGTTATTATCTACATAGATTTTCGGCATTGAGATGCTAGAAAATTTTACGACGGTAAAATTGAAAAAAAAAAAAAAAAAGAAGAAAAGATAGGCTGGAGAAGCTGCGTTGTAATTACATATATATTAGGGTATTTTTGTGTTTAAGTAAGGGTGCAAATGATAGGATAGAAATGTATTTTGAAAAATAAAAAACACAACAATCCCACATGTCCTTTTTGTATGTGCATTTTCTTATTGCATAATCAGCATCGAGATATCGGAACTGAGGTTGGAAAAATTGAAAGGTTTGAGGTAGTCTTAAAATTATCCATACATTGGGGTAAGTTTTTGAAAGGGTTCATATGTAATGGAGTAAAAAAATGGTTTTTTTGTCAATTTTACTTATTTATTTAATTTAGTTGAGGAGACATAAATTTTTGAAAATCGTTTGATAGTTGACTTCAATATGATATATTTGTCCTTAAATGATAATTACTCTATCACTAGACTAAGAGCATTCACATTGGTGTTACATGATAGCTTACATAATAGCTTACTTTATGAGGGGGCGACCACATGGTGTAAAGAGGCTGCATTGGGATTACATGATAGCTTTAGTTTTGATTTTTCCATTTTTCATTTAAGTTTAATTTCATAAATTTAAATTACACAATTTACTTCAAATTTAAATTGCATTAATTTTGAAATCCTAAAAATTACATAAAACTTAATAAAATAAAAACAAATCCTACAAATAACTATTCCGGCCCTAGAGGTCCGAAACGTGCCCAAACATGCTCCATCAAATCATATTGGAGCGCGGCGTGAAACTGCCTATCTCGGAGAAGGGCATCTCTTTGCACATATTCCTCGAATGAAACTGGGGTTACTCGACCACTCTCCGTCGAGTCACTGCTAGACGCCCCATGTCCTGCGTCGTCATCTCTCCAATTCGTTGCTCCTTCACCTTCGTGCTCCACAATCATGTTGTGGAGAATGATGCAACACAACATGATGTCCCGGAGGTGCTCCAGGTACCAATTCCGCGCGGGACTGCGAATGATTCCCCACCGAGCTTGAAGGACTCCAAAGGCACGTTCGACATCCTTTCGTGCCGATTCTTGCATTTTCTTGAACCTCGCCTTCTTCTGATTTGTCGCCATCGGTGGACTCTTGACGAAGCAACACCACTCCGGATATATGCCGTCGTACAAGTAGTAGCCCATCTGGTAGTAGCGATGGTTCGCCTGAAAGAGCACAGGCGGGGCAGTTCCATCCAACACTTCGGCGAAGAGAGGCGACTGGTTGAGAACGTTGATGTTGTTGTTCGAACCAACGACACCGAAGAAGGCATGCCAAATCCACAGATCGTGGGATGCAACGGCCTCCAAGATCAAGGTTGGCTCCCCTTGATCACCGCGTGTATATGCGTCGTGCCACGCCTTAGGGCAATTCTTCCACCCCCAATGCATACAATCAAGACTTCCGAGCATCCGGGGAAATCCGTGTCGCGCCTCTGCATCTGGGTAAGGCGTGTGATGTCCTCCGGCGTTGGACGGCGCAGATAATGGGCTCCAAAAGCCCGGATGACCGCCTTGCAGAACTTCTTGAGGCATACACGCCCGGTGGAGTCGGCGACTTTGAGATACTCGTCAAAAGTATCCGCACTGACGCCGGTGGCTAACTGACGGATAGCCGACGTGCATTTCTGCAATGGAGAGAGAGAGTCCCGACCTATTGCATCTGTGGTCATCTGGAAGTAAGTATCTTCACCTTGAACAGCCTCGACGATGCGCAAGAACAGCTCCTTCTGTATTCGAAAACACCGTCGGAAAAATGTAGGTCCGTACGTCGGATTGTCGTTGAAGTAGTCTTGCATAAGACGTAGATGTGCTTCCTCTCGATCACGGTGGACGTAAGACCGGGGACGTTTCGCACGTCCCGCCTTCGGCGCCGGCTGGGCATAGATGTGAGCAAGCAATTGTTTCTGCAACTCTATCTCCTCCATGATCGCGTGAGCTACACCGTCGGATGAATCAGACGAAGAACCGTGGTCGGATTCCGCCATTGTCGGAAGAAAAAAGAAGAAAAGGCTTGAAGGAAGAAGAAGAAGGAGGTGAAAGTGAAAGAAGAAGGAGAATTGTGGAGTGAAAGTGAGGAAGAAGAAGGAGGAAGATGAAATATAAAGAGAAGAAAAAAATTTAAAAAAAAATAAAAAATCGAACGGTCAAATTTAGCACGGAAACCGAGGCAGTCAAAGCTGCCTTCAAATTCAAAATTCAATTTTTTTAAAGGCGCGTGTAGAACACGCGTCATGCTTGAACGATTGTGAGGGCTACACGATAGAACGTGTAGCCCTCGTGTAAGTGTTTGTTGCATCGATTACACGATAGCAGCCTTACACGAGTAGGCTGCTATCGTGTAACCGTTGCAGATGCTCTAATCCATGCACACAGTCAGTTTACCTTTCAACTAAATAAAAAAAATTAAAAGGAGCGAACAATGTTACCAGTAATTAAGTCCATATATAAATCAGTATATCTTAATGTATGTATATTCATATGGGTAAATTGTAGTATCTCTTATACTCCATCCATCCCACCAATCTTGAGTCACTTTCCTTTTTCAGCCGTCCCACGAATTTTGAGTCATTTTCTTACATGGCAAAAAAATTCCCCTTTATTTACCTTTCATTTTTTGACCTACCACATTTAACACACTAAATACTATTTTCTTAATTCTCGTGCCGAAAAGAATTGACTCAAGATTCGCGGGACGGAGTGAGTATTTATTTTTCTCAAGAAACGCATAAAGGATAGCGAAATTTGATATAGTATTTCCCTTGAAACTAAAGTTTAAATTATCCTAACTATTGACTTACTCTTAGAAATATTCCATAGTATCTAGGGGTGGATCGGTACGGTATGCCGAAAAATTTTCGTCATATCGTATACCATACCGTAAATTGCGGTATGAGAATTTTCATACCGTTTTTGTACCGTACTTTTCGGTATACCGAAGATCGGCATACCAAAAATTTCGGTATGAGAATTTTCATACCGTTGTCGTACCGATAGTGCAGTATACCATACCGAAAGTCGGTATACCATATCTTACGGTATATCGAAATTATTGGTATATTAATATCAATATATGTAATATATAATACGTATATAGTTTTTTTGTTATATATAACATAATATATACGTAACCCCATAACTTTTAAAATTATTTTAGTACACTATAATTAAGTTAAATTACTAACTTAGATAACAATGATATTATATATATTATGCATCTAATACTTAATAAATAGTTATATTATTATTTATCTTTTTATGAGATATATTGTTAAATAATGCATTATATTGTTTTTATTTACATTCAATGATTTAATGAGTATTGAATAATAATTTAATGAAAATATACTAAGTATTTCATTGTTTGATATTAATTGCTTTTATTTATATTAGAAAAATAACATAATTATATTTTTTTTCCTTAATTAAATGAATCAAATATTTTTGGTCCAGTTTGGTATTCAATTCAAATTTTTGATATTCGAAAACGAAATTTTGTGATTAACTCGAATACAAATATGGATATTTTGTTTGATTTGATTAATTATCAAATATGATTCGAAAATCATAATGCTTGATTAAGTATTTAAAAATAAAGAATAAAATAGAGATAAAGTAAAATAAACCAAAAATTAATGTTTACTTAAATAAAAAATAATATTAATCAAAGCATTAAAAAAATTAATTTCAAATTCAATTCATACGAAAGTATTTCATATTTTGAATTAAATAGTAAGAAGTCAAATGAAATAGTAGGAAGTATTTCAATTATATTGTTTAAAATATACTTGTAAAAAATTGAAACGGATATTTGATTCGATTCGAATATTCACGAATCAATGTACAAATCGAATATGAATAGCAAATAAAATTTGAAAGATATTCGAGTAACCACTTGAATATGCAATTATTTTTACGAATGTGAATTGAATCCAATAATATTCGTTTGAATTCGATTTGTTTACTTTACATCCGTAGAATTAACTTATTCTAAAATTATAGTTGTAGTCTACATATATAATATAACTTTATAGCTCACACTTATATAGTTATATATTATAATTGACTATATATTGATATTCTAGTTTCATCAATAACCTAGTAGATCTTGTAATTATTGTTTGAGTTTTATATTTACTCAATTTATTTACTTTTCAAAATTTACTTATGACTTATTATTATCTATTAGTTAATTTTTATATAACATGAATGTAACTTATTCTAGAGATATAGTTATTCTAGAATTAGAATTATAGTATGTAGACATATAAATATAGATATATATATATATATATATAGGGTGTGGTTCTAGAGAGAACTACATTATTTGTGAGAACGGGAGAACCATCAAATCTAATGCATCCACTGTAAAAATTAATGCATTCGCTGTTAAAATTAATGCACTAAAAAAATTAAAAAAATATGCTCCCTTCAGGATTCGAACCCAGGATCTGCGTTCATCCAACAAGATGATGCATCCACCGTAGATCTTGATGATCGAATGGCTGAAAATGGTTCTCCGGTCTTCTTTTATTTATGGTTCTTTCTTGAACCTCTCCCTATATATATATATATATATATATATATATATATATATATATATATATATGTAGCTCATACTTGTATAGTTATATAATATACTTGTATACTTTTCAAAGTCCTTTAGTTAAATAGCATAGATGCAATTTATTTTATATTTATTCAATTTATTTACATGTTTTAAATTATTAATAAATATATATTTTATAAATTGTCATTAATTTTTTAGTAATTATGATTTTTTTTAATAATTTACCACTAATTAAATACATACATATATATATATATATACATACATATATATAAAATTTATTCTGACGGTATACAGATTTTTTCAGTATATACCGAAACAACGGTATATACTGATTTTTCGGCATATACCGCAGTATCGGTATATATCGGTATACCGCGGTATGAGGAAAATTGATACCGTTGCCGTACCAAAAATTTTCGGTGCGGTACAATACCATACCGAAATTTTCGGTATACCGAAATTTCGATATTTTTGGTATTTTTTCGGTACGGTAAGTGCGGTATACCGATTTTTCGGTATTTTGCTCCACCGTAGTATCAATAATATCCACTAATACATGTACTTTCAACTTTTTATCATAATCTAACATCCATCTAATTTTAGCCGTCAGTTACTGATGATTTAACGAAGTTTTGGTTGATGTGATAGATCTACATGGAAATTCAAATTTATTTTGGATAATTTAGCCAAAACTAGAAGACAAATTGGTACAGTACAAGAAGGAACGCAACCGCTAATTTTGGGAAGATTGATTTATCCTCGAGCATTGCAACGAGATAAAAGCATCAAATCTAAGAAGGATAGTATGTCGCCTCCAGTTTCACTGATTAGTGAAAGAGTTCCATTAACTAAAAACTAAGAAAATAATTAACATTAGCACTTGAGTTTTGTCAACATTACTTCTGTCATAATAGAAGACATGTAACAATATTGTAAATAAAACAGAAAACTTTCAAACTATTTATAGACTATAACACATAGTACTTTGCTTTCTCAGATTGTGAAACCCATTTTCCGCAATGCAAAAAGGAAAACCTTTTTCCAACAGGAATTCAGAAAAGAAAAGAACAATGAAAAATGGCAACCATCCATAATTTATCAAGCGACCCTATTATATAACTGACGTAATTATAAGAAATGTATAAATGTCAATATTTATACTCAACTGGCCATGACAATAAAGAATCTTCATTCAAAAAAATCTCTTTCAATTTCACAATTTTTTGCTAATCTACCAAAAAACTATCACCCAGCGCCCCCCTCTTCCACATTTCCCCTGAATATATAATACAGATTAAAGGCTACAACATTTTCTTTTTTAGGGGATGGGAGTGTGGTTTGCTAATAGAGAGAAGTATGTTGTTAGCTATCTAAATTCTAGAAATTGAGAATATGTTACCTATATCTAATTTCAGAAAGGCAAACACATACAGCTTCATCGGTAGTCAAGGTTCTTCACTTGCAGCAACATATCAGTAGTTTCAATCACTTCAAAGATATAATGAATTCGCAAACATTATCCCCCGACGAAGGCTTTCGCTAGCGGCTGTAAATTTCTCCTCTAAACCAGACTCGCCAACCGCATGAGCAGCACCTTTCAACTGCAAGTTCACGAGTCATAATAGATGCATAAATTAAAACTGATATCGAGTGCTAATGGCAGAAAATAAACAATTTACATGTTCCCTATTTCAAAAAACAAAACAATCAATGATGTGAAAATGACTTGCTATCCTTAGTACGATAGAAATGGTATAAGAGAATGAAAAACTGAAAAACGATTCTCAAAAGACCTTTACTATACTGTTCTTTATTAGAAAAGATTAGTGGATGGAAACATGACTTGGAAGTCCCGTCACTACTATCTTTCTCTCTGTTTTGGTTGGGAGGGGATTTCAAACTTGAAACCGACTGTCTCGAAATGGAAGTCCATCAAACACATGAAATCTTTTCAGAAGCTACTTCAAGATAGTGAAAAAACTGATACCTGATTTAAAAATTCATCAAGCCTTCTAGCCAACCTTATGATGCTACCTTCAAAAATATCAGTCATTTGAATAACATCTGCAAAAGATGCTCCCTGGAAAAAAAATGAAGGAAATCAATTTCAAAAAGATCAACAACAAAAATTCAATTGCATAAACAACCTCAAACAAATTAACAGACTTCAATTCCAATGTTAAAAGAAAAGTGGTAAAGGGTAAGCGTAAGTAAAAAAGAAAAATACCACTTTTATGAAAACATGTAGGAAAAACCCACACTTAAGTGAAGAAACTAAAATGCGCCTGGATGTGACAAATTTTTGCATGAAAATCAGTGACATTCTGACACTTTATGACGAAGAAAATGCCATTGCCAGTCGGCAAGTTTGTCCTTGCACGTGATTTGGGCATATGTTATACAATTTGGATAGAACCTACATGTTACTATAAAAGTTGGGTATTTTTAACATGTTCAATTTCCACCCGAACATACAAATTGAAAATTTACAACGACGAGGTGATAATGCTTCAATATTATCAACACAAGATGTGATAGCAGCCATATAGACAGGAGGTATCCAAAAGCAATCTTGCTAAGTTTCAATTAAGTAAAATGTCATGCATATTTGAATAAAAATACAGACTGGCTACATTCCACAAGATAGTTAAAAAGTTGCAACTTTGAGCATCACTAACAGTTTTACATGCCCTTTAGGAGATGGTGTAAGCAATAAACTGACCTTTGACCAACAATAAATCACATCCATCAAGAAGGGTCTAATTGATGCTTCAACGTATTCATCCACATTTATTTCGAGTTTACACTCACGTTGTATCTGCAAAATACAACATATTCTATTTGTCATTAAATAAACTTAACTATATATTTTTTTATTGGGGAACTAATTTTCCAAGAAAAAAAAATTAATTAGGAATAACAGTTATTAGATTGAAACTAAAGACACCTCAGCTATCATTCTGGCACTATCTTGAAGTTGTTGCAATGGTTTAGCAAGTTCAGCTCTTAAATGTATCTGTTCACTCGATTTGTCCCCAGGAATAAAGCAACTAGCTAGAGCTGCAATTTGATGATGATCAAGATCATTGAAGGTACCTGTCCAAATGATACACAGAACCCAAAATAAAAACACTATGATTTGTTACCAAGTTCGAATACAATACATTACAGAAGAATTGGAACTATAATCGAACAAAAAATTCTTCTACTGAGTCAGCAAGCACATATTATGAAGGCTAAAGAAAACTACGTTACTTATCGATGTACACCAAGAAAAGTCAGACAGCATATAATTGTTGCTCAAACAAGCTGCTACAAGGAACATACATGAATTTGAGATATCTATCACTTATAGGGAGCTCACCATTGAACATCAATTCTGTGACAAGGAGCTCATCTCCAGTGTCTATAAGGCAAGCTGCACGTCCCTTCAACTGAACAACGCCGTCACCATCAATATGGCCCAGTCTTTTCAGAACCCGTGATCGATTCTTAAGTTCATCGCGAAATTTTTGAAGCTAAAAAATGTTCAAATATGTATTTGATTAGAAGAACCCAAAGGGAGGGGAGTGAAGAAAAGGAGAACAGTTCTTAAATTAATCAATAAGCATGATGTATTTGGAACCATGAAGCCAACCTTAAAAACCAAGGCTTTAATATAATTACCAAGGAAGGTAGACAGAAGAAGGGACTCAGGTATTCATTAGTCAAGACAACATAAAAACTGAATGTGTATATTAGTGTTGACCAATCTTGAGTAAGAAGCCAGTGCAGAAGTTTAAAGGCAGGACGTAAACACCGAGAGGGAAGTACCTGAGAATCACGCATTTTTGACTTTAGCTGTTGAATTTCATGATTGACTTCTGCTTTTCTCTGGAAACTTGAAATCTGATGTACATCTTGCGACTAGAAGCAACAAACAGAATTCGGCAAACACGGGTAAAAGTGCTGATTAGCATGCTCCCAAAAATGCCAGTTAAGCCTTGTTGTATCAGATTAATGGGAAAACAAGCAAACAGAACCAAATGTAAGCGGGAGAAGAAAGGAAGAGGAGGGGCATTTTTACATACCTTGTGCAGTGGATGAGTGAACAATTTCTGCTCAAGCTCCTCAATTTGGCTAGCCAACTCAACAAATTCTGGCTCATCAACTCCCATATCCTGATAAAAGTTTATATATATTATACATATTTCACAAACAGATGCCCTCTCCCAGACTAAGTCCAGTAAATAGTTCCATATAACAGACAAATTTTGAGGATATCAGAAACATGAACTTAAAAATAAGTCATAACAAGGTGCAAACACAATTATTAAACATTTATGGCAATTTATCACTCTTACACAAAAGATCAAACCACATTGGGAGTTGCATAATGCTCACGGTGAGGCAATCTGTGATGATGCAAATATAACCATAAAAAATAAAGTGCAGCATTTTTATTTTTTTTAGGTAAAACAAAAAGTGCAGCATTAAATTGACTGATAGCATTTTTTTTGCCCCATCACCAGCCCACTTTGCTCTTCGCTTCTAGTTTGCTTTCTAGCTCTCCATGGTCTGTCTCGGTTTCATGATAAGTATACATACACAATAAAAAAAAAATCACATTTTCGGAGTAATTATAAGCAACAAATTATGCTAAGCCAATCACATTGCATGAACCTTGGCACTTAATTGGCTATATTAGATAATATCAAAATCTCCGAGTATCGCATTAAGACCTAGAAATCTTCTAAGCCAACTGTCAGAACAACAATATGACACACATTTTTTAAAGAAAGGAGGCTATTCTGTGTGTGTGTGTTGGCCTAGTGGCAGTGTGGTTAATGAATGAGGCCGAAGGTCTCAGGTTCGAGTCCACCGTCATGCGGTCTTTAACTTAATTTGTTTATCTAACCATGGGGGGGGGGGGAAGGAGGCTATTATATGTAGGCTCAAAACTCCCAATCACAACAATTACAACAATATTCTCAAAGTAGTCACTGCACAAAATAATATCAGTAAAGCAGCATCAGACTAACAATTCACACCTTCACTGGATTAAGCTTCGGAAAACCTTGGGGATAGCGCTTTTCAAGCTGTTGCACAGCAAGGAGAACATTATGCCGACTTTCTTTTGGCCGCAAGTCGGACGGAACAGATATTCTAAGCTTGCTAACTGCAGAAAGAAGAGGCAACTGAACAGGAACCTGAAAAATAAAGTACATGAATCACAAGGGTAACCAATGACACATACCAGTTGCAGCAAGATAACAGAATACAAATATGTTCAGTTACAACCACCTTCTTTTTAGACATATCCAACTTACCACATGCATTTCACCTTCTTCTCCTGGACGAGGAGGACAAGGTTTTGGTTGAGAACCATTTTCACTTGTGCCCATAGAGCAGTGGAGCAGGGCATCCACAATATAGTTGTTACCACGTGAAGAAGCAAGTGCAGCTGGCATAGAACTTGATACAGCTTGTGGTTTCTTAACCACGTTGACAACAACACCCCAACCCCAATCTGTTCCTCCTTCTCTTACCTTAACCTGCAAAGATACAGAAGAAGCTCTCAGTGAGAAATGACAGAACCAAGTAAAGTTTACAACTAGACTCAACCAACCCAATAGATAAGTTGTTTTATAAAGCAACAGCAACTGCATATAAATCGAGAACTGGAAATGAGCCACAAATAAAGTTGCCAGACATGCATCCTGAGCAATCAAGATGTTATCAGAAAAAACATCCATATTGGGACATACCAGTCTACCAGGTAGAAGGAAAGAGAGAACTCTTTCAGGTTGTGTTATTGCTGCCATCATTTTCTTTTCAAGTTGGGCCAACTCAAGCTTAAGTCGATGATACTCAGCCACCTCAGCCTAGTAGGTGAAATAGGAGAACTCCGTTATATGATATAATTCTAAAAAATAAGTTCCAAGCTCCAGGTGAAAGCAATCGCCTACCTCTCCAGAAGCATCAAGCACAGCAGCTTCCTGTTCGAGCTGTGAGACTTTTTTCCCAATGTCAGGTAAAGCCTAAAAAAGCAGAAATTTCATAGATTTAGCAACTACAAATAATCTATCATAGCACAGGAAAATCAAGTTATAAGTAAAACCTTCTCGTGCTGAAATTGATGGAAGGAGTTTCTGATAACATGCTCAGCTGTGAATTGTCCCTCGGCACGACTCATTAAATTTAGAATTGAGTAATAGCTCAACCTGAAAGTACTGACCAAAGGTGCTGGTTTGCCCAAAACCATGTCTTTAAGTGTATTCATCTCCATCTAATGTCAAAGCAGAAGAATGAAATGTTAATTAAGATAAACTGTTCTTTATATTAAACACAACAAATCAGAAGAATTATGTACACAAAATCTATTTTCAATTGTCATTTTATATAACCAGATTAGAGGCAACAGCATTAGATTTGAATGAAGACCAACAAACAATCAAGAAAGATTAAAATAATAGAGCTAAAAAACAGTTATAGTATCTTCACTAGGAATGCTGATCTATTGAGATAAAAATCACACTAGTATACTGTCAACAGAGCCAGCATAGCTCAAGACTTGAGTAATTATTAGGCTTTCAAGCACAGTAACATGGTGCCTGCTTGTTCAGGCATGGCTAATGGAAACTGCTAAAGGAATTACCCTCGCTCTTTTTTCCATATAACATAAGAAAATGGATTTTGAGGTCCTATATAGTATTATAATATCTAATCTTAGGCACAAAGGAAATGATAAATAATGAATAAGAATAATTATACATGTCTAGGGCATTACACATTGTTTGGTGGATGTGTCAAACAAAATAATTACTATTTCTAAGGCATATGGACTGATAATAACTATAAGCTCATAAACTCTCTCTGTAAAACATCTTTTAGTGGGAAATTATTTCCAAAGAGGGAGATATTTTCCAACCAAACCAAGAGAATACCAACTTTACCTTATCATCGACCATTATAATGCAGATACCCCGCTCATCTTTACCACGACGTCCAGCTCTACCACTCATCTACATACAAGTATATATATTAAGAGCCATTAAAGGTAGCAGATACAATGCACGTATTTTTAAGAAATAAAATTACTCACCTGGATATACTCACCAGATGCGATATAACGATGACTGTCACCGTCCCATTTTTTCACACTTGTGAAAACAACAGTTTTTGCAGGCATGTTCAACCCCATGGCAAACTGCCATACAAAGTAAAGAAATTTTTTTACAACATAATAAAGAATAAAGATATACTATGATTTTAAACAAAAGTGTACGTAAGGATATTTTTTGTGAAGAATTCTAGCAATTGATGACACTGTTGAAAGATCTGGATCACTTTCTGAAAAATTTAACTAAAAGGCAAATCAGCAGGAAATGGCAATACCGTTTCTGTGGCAAATAGGGCCTTAACAAGCCCTTCTTGGAAGAGAAGCTCTACAAGTTCTTTGATAATAGGAAGCAAACCAGAATGATGAACGGCAATGCCTCGCTGAAGTAATGGCAACATTAATTCAATGGCAGGCAAATTTCTATCCTCCTCACTCAAGCATAGGATAGCATTTCGAAACACTTCCCCCACAACATCTTTCTCCTCTGGAGTATTAAAATCAAGTTTGGACATGGACATGGCATGTTGCTCACACTCTCTTCTGCTAAAACTAAAAATTATGACTGGTTGGAATTTCCGTTCCATTATCATCTGCAAATCAACAACTTTGTGAGAATATCATAAAATAATAAAGAATAGAAGAATAACAAGAAAAACCATAAACCGACAAAAATATATTATTTTTGCGCGTATAGAAAATATAGATACCTAGCTTGAAACCAAGCAGAACATGGCAACCTCTGAAGCCAACTAACCTTGACAATTTTGTATATGTCAGAACCGCCTGAAGCATTTCCATTTTTAGCAATTCTGCCACTGCCTTTGGAATTCGCGCTCTTGCTCCCATCAACAGGATTTTGCTTATTGAAAGTATCCTGGAGCTTCAAAAAGTTACCCTCTTTAAACTGCTCGTTCTCATCAACTACAAGATACAAACCAGATCCACCCACAGGAAACACATAGTGTTGTAGAGGTGTCGGCCTAAAATCTGTGTAGACCACATGACAAGGCTGTTTGTGTATATTGCATATCCATTCGGCAAACTCAGTTGCATTTGACATAGTAGCTGAAAGAAAAACCATCTTGATGGCAGGGGGCAAGAAGACAATACTTTCTTCCCAAACTACACCTCTTTCACGATCCTTCATGTAATGTATTTCATCAAATATGACCCAAGCAACTTCCTTCAGTACCTCAGAACCCCTATAAAGCATTCCCCTGAGGATTTCCGTAGTCATCACCAAACAACTTGCATTAGGTGACAGTGTGACATCACCTGTCATCAATCCAACATCTGAAAACTCTTGACTCAACTCTCTGTATTTCTGATTGCTCAAAGCTTTCAGAGGAGAAGTATATATGACTCTTTGCTTCTCTTTAAAAGCCATGGCAATTGCATATTCCGCAACTGCAGTTTTCCCAGCAGAAGTGTGAGCAGAGACTAAAACAGACTCATTTCTCTCCAAACAAGAAACAGAAACCTCCTGAAAAGGATCAAGCTTGAATGGGTAGGTCTTAGCTCGCTCCCCGTTATATATGGGATCTGCAAGGGTGCCATGAATTGATTCATCCTTGGTTGAAACATATCCACTTGGCACTGCCACCTCATGCACGCAAGTCCTAGATAAGCTACGCCTCTTAGAGGCAGAGTCTTGCACCTGGTTTTCCTGTTGTTCTTGTGAACCCTCTTCTGGTTGTTTCCTTTTAATGGATGTAGGAGAACCGTCCATCTGTTGCTACTTAAAGTTCAACTTGCTAAAAACAGATCCACAAATTTTACTTCTCCCAGCTTATACTAGTATCGCCACTTATCTGTAACAAAGCATCACAAAAAACCGGGTTTAAATCCAATGTTGTGAAAATCGCTGGAGCGGACGCCTTGAGGCGCCTCTGTAAGATTTTTGTGTATACGCGCCTCGTCGGCGAAAGGCGGCCGCCTCGACGCGCGGAGGCGCTGAGGTGCGAGGCGGCGCTGAGGCTATGCGAGAATGTAAGAATCGGGAGATGCAGACATATTAAATAAACATGATTTCGGCAACAATTTCAAAATTTCAAACGTCATTTCAGCAAATTTTACGCATAAACATGAATTTCAGTAATCACACCAACAAAATTAATTCAATATCTTCACCATAAAAAAGAAATGTAAAGTGAAATCATCTTCCATAAATACCTTTTCTTGAATCTGTTGTTGTGTCCCCAAACTCTGGAATTGGAGATGCAGAGAAGGGAGAAGGGGAATTAGGGTTTAAGAAGAATGATGGGTGTTTTATCTAATCTAAATAATAATAATAATAAATGATCGGTATTTTATCTCTATTTTATCTTCATTTTTTCATCTTTCCTTTTCTTTTCTTAATAAATAATGTAATTTGACTAATGGTAAAATATTCAATATAAAAATCATTATGAGAATTTTAATTTGAGCTTTTGAAATAGTCATTTTGAAGAAGAAAATATAATATTTGGTCACTAATTGAAATAACATAAAATTTGGTCATTTATTACTTGTAAAAACTGTTTTGCCCTTAATTAAGGCGGATCGGATTCGGGTCGAATTTGGGTTTGCGCGCGGATATATAGCACTAATATGGTCATAAGTATCATTTGTGCAACACTACATATGACACTAATGGCACTAATATAATCATAAGTATCATTCGTGCAGTACACTAAATGGAGAATTTACACCCTAAATAGATAATCTAAACCATAAACAGATAATGTAAACCATAAACAGATAATCTAAACCCTACTGAGTAATATCAGCACACACAGGTATATGGCACTAATATGGCCATAAGTATTATTCGTGCAACACTGAGTATATGACACTAATAGTGTCATGTGCGCCTAACCCACGCAAACCTGAATCTGATCTGAATCTGATCCTCCCTAATTAAAGACAAAACAGTCATAAAATGTACTCCCTCTGTCCCAAAGGAAATGTCATGTTTTCCTTTTTGGGTTGTCCCAAATGAAATGTCTTGTTTCCTTTTTTGGCAATACACTCTCTCTCTATACTTAATATTTAAATAATTTCCATCAACTCACTTTATCTACTTGTAATGCCCCGCTCTTTTAAATACATATTAGATTAAATATGTGCATTAGTTATAAAATTCTTTTAATTATTTATTGTGATTATTTTGTTCAGATAATATTATTTCAGCAAAAGTCTGTATAAGAGATACAGAGCTGCGATTTAATATTCAATCATGAATCAAACCAATAATTAAATTATTGGTTTAGCTACACATTGAAACTTTGCATTACCAGTTGATTGATTCAATAGTATTAGAAATTTTAGATTTATAATCGATTTCATAAATCGTGTTATTTAAATCGAATTGTTAGAATTATAACTTGAGCGTATGTGAATAATAATTTTATTATTACATGTTATGTGTGTTTAGTATTAAGTCGTGAATTAATTCCGACTTTCACGGATTAAATTCCAAGATTGAGGATTTAATTTATATAAATACGACAAGTATTTAATTAGCAGGAATTGGAAAATTATTACAGAAACGAATAAGAACTAGGAGAAACTAGATCACGGAAAATCAAAATCCTACTACACGTATGTCTCGATTTTTCATCCAACACATCAATTCCTACACTATTCCACCTTCTCCTTCAACGCAACATCATACTGCAACAAGTTTTTCAAGGTCTCAATATCTTCCATGCAATCCAAAAAGCCAAGATATGAGGAAAAGAAGATCACGAAAGAAACAAAATTTTCAAAGATTGCATGCTCAACCTTCCCCTCCAATTCAAGATTTCTGACTTCAAAGATTTGCAGATTTCTAGCAAATCTTATTTTTTCAAAAGTGTAGATTTGCAGCTGACTTTCCTTCCAACTCCCTACACAAATTTCAACCTTCATAATTTCCATTGTCTACGGAATCCACTTATAAATACATAGCATATCAGTTAACACACAGCTCACTCCACTAGCAATAACCACACCCGTGCAGAGAAAGTGAAGCCAACAAGCTTCAAAACAAACTTTGCATACTTCTTAAGCTCAAGTGAGCTCCCTTCGCCAGGCTATTTCTTCGCCGACCGGCCACTAGGCTCTGAACCGAGAACGTGTACTCGTTCCTCCATCTTCAGGCTACCAAACCCAACAATCGAAAGGCCAAAGCCTTCTCTATATTTTCCTGACCAAAAGCCGCAATATCCTTCGGAGGCCAACGTCGAATTCCCGACTTAGCCACCGGCCAACTTACGGCTTTCGTTTCTCACTATCCTTACGACGAAAAAGGATTGAGAAAACACCGTTGTGTAGCCTGATCTACCTCGCACGAGGAAGACTAAGTCGTAGACCTTCGCGGCTAAACACCATCGCGGAACGACGACCAGAAAACCCCCGACGAACAACTTCCATTAGTGCTCACTTGGACAAGGGTAAGTTGACGCCCTTATTTCGATGCATTCCCGTTTCTATTATATTATGGGAAATTTCTGGGGTATATATGGGAGTGTGGTAAATATTTGTACAAAGTTTCATGTTATTTGAACTTCGTTTACCACCCTTTTAAAATTTGAGAAGTCTACTGCCCGTATCTGTTGAAACTGTCGTGAGGCAGATGATTAGGTTAATTATTTCAGTAACCATATGTTGATATTTAGCTCTCAAATTTTTATTGTATGAAGATATATGTGTTAGCTATCTTCATATAAAATTTGAGGTTATTCCGGTAACGTTTGCTATTTTTTCAAAAATCTGGACTTTCAGTTGGTAGAAACTGCCGAATCTGGTAGGCGATGGGAAAATCGCTATATCTCTTAAACTACTTGGAGTTTTTCAACATACTTTTTTTTCAATTAAACTAGACTCAAAGAGGTTTCTATTGATATAAAATTCGACTCCATACGAGTTCGGAGTGAAAGCAGTTTATTAGTTGAAGTTGAATCTATACAGTTTTGTTGAGATGGAAATGATTCAAAATAATTCCTATTAAGGATTTTAAAGTTTTATTGTTGATAAAATATCACTTTTAGATTATAAATGAGCTATTGATGTGTATATATATATATATTGGTGATTGGCATTATTAAATGGGGAAAAGGAAAACGTTTTATGTTTATAGAATTATTCTTTATTTATAATAGATAAATAAATGAATAATATAAAATGGAATTTCCTACATCCTCAAAGGTACATGAAATATTTTGATAAAGGAAGAACGATTGTATATGAGTTAGATATAGTCGTTTAAGGAAATATGGGTAGTTAGAGAAATGAGTGAATAGTGATTCACTGCATTTGTTGTTATCTTTTCTATTATTCACTCGAACACATGTTTTCGTGTTATCAAAGGTTCAAATAAACAAAAGCGTCTGAGTAACCTATCGCGCTAAGGAAAGAGAATCATTGTCTTAAGTAGCAAAACACTGCAATCAGGTGGGCATTACTTTTACTATACGTATTTAGAGATCCCCTGCGTGTCGTAGGCCTCTTATACGAATGAATGCATGAGATGATTTAACTGTTAATTTCAGTTTTATATATCTATCAAACGAGTTTAATGCTACCTTTGAGCAAGTTATTTCATGACAAAATCTTTGAGTTAAAGTTATTTCAAGTATTGTCTTGCCATAAAATGTTTAAATTTTAGTATGATATCTATCTGCTTTGGCTTTGCCAATGATGCAATCGAATTCGGGTCCTGAGCAGTTGATAGCTATCCTGCCAGGACTAGTGTACACCAGTGACCGTGAGTCATCTAGCGGGTTGGCCGGTCAAGTGACCGTGAGAGGTGGCCACCTCTCCGGCACACAGTTTCAGATATGATAGATTACAAAAGAACTTAGTCTGATCAGACGAACTTTAAGAATCACAAATGAACTTAGTAAGCTTGGGCCTTTTTAGCGAAAAACTCCCTTGCTGTACTGTTTATGATGGCATGACAATTTACAGTTTTGAAGCATGTATTTTTATACCTAGGCATACGTGCCCACTGAGTGCTTTTGTACTCAGCCCTGCATATATTTTCTAAATGTGCAGGTTGAGCTGATGTGATGATAGTGCTGCAATGAGCAGAGTCTCCAGGGTTGTTAATAAATAGTTAACCTGTCTAGAATATGTCTTCATACATATGTCTAGCTACTTTCCGCTGCAAGATGTTGTTGATGTTATAGTATGTTATGTCATACTTTGAGTCTTAAGAGAATGGTTTCATATGATGTATAACTTGATTAATGATATTAATTAAGTTTTATGTTGTCTTTCATAGACTATTTTCAATTGAGTATTCATGAATAAAAATGACGAGTTTTATTAAGATGAGTAAGTGTTACGGCTATAAATGACGCCCCTTTTCTTCCCCTTCTTCTTTAACCCCATCCCTAGTCGTAGATCACTCGGCTTAACTATCCTTAGTTAGGGCGGGCTGTGACACTACTTTATACACATTTCTTAATTTCCGTGCCGAAAAGAAATAGGACATTTCATTTGGAACGGAGGGAGTAATAAATAGCCAAATTTTGTGTTTTTTCAAGGACAAAATAGTCATAAAATGTAAAAAATAGCCAGATTTTGTGTTTTTTCAACAAGTGGCCAAATATTGTGTTTCTTTCCTCTGAATGTTCATGCGAGTATATTATTTCTATATATTATGTGAAAAATAATTTAAGATGAAAAAAATTATACAAATTAAATTTTTTACCTAAAAGTATCTTCTCTCTTACCTCTTATTCTTTTTCTCTCTTATTATTTTCCTATTCTATGAAAAATGAATTTTTTTGATTTTATTTTATATTCTTAAACTTTTTTAAAAAATTATAGTTTGTAATTTTAATTAATTATGTGGATACAAAAGATTTTTTAATTATATATGGCCAAATAATATTTTACACCATTTATTTTATTTGATATTCATATTCCAAGTGAATGTGTAGTATATATGAATACACTAATAATATTGATTATAAAAATGACAACAAAATTTTCACAATTAATAAAAAAGTTAATAGCTTATAAATTGATCAACTTTTATTTTTAATGTTTCCACAGGTATAATTATCCTCAAATTAAAGTTAAGTCGGACACTAAAATTGTTAATGTGGCGCGACCGTCTGACGAGTAAAACGATCCTAGTCTTATACAATCGTGCCACCCTGGCAATTTTGATGTCCAACTCGACTTTAATTTGGAGATAATTATACCCCTAGGAAACATTAAGAATGAATTTTTAATTATTGGATTAATTTTTTATCTTTAAAATGTATCATTGAAAAACTAGAAGATAATAAAAGTTCGTGAATTTACAGGTAATTAACCCTTAATAAAAATATATCATGATGTTTCTTATTATATACTTCCTCCGTCCATGAAAGAACTTCCTAGGAGAGAGTGACACGAGTTTTAAGAAAAAATATTGTTGAGTGTATTGAGAGTGGATAAAAGGTAGTTGAGTATATTGGAAGTGATGAAAATGTGTTATAATTAATATTGGGAGTTGTGAAAAGTGAAAAGTAAGAGGATTATAAGTGGTGGGGTATAGTCAAAAAATAGGTAGAAAGTTCTTTTGTGGACGTCCCAAAAAGGAAAGATATGAGGTTCTTTCGTGGACGGATGGAGTATCTTTTATTATAGGTAGACGTAATGTAACATGCCTCAACTTTCATTATTTTTTAAATAAAATAGAGACCACAAAACTATTAATAAGTATTTTTTTTCCTTTAATTTTTTCATTCGTTGATTTATTAAATAAAGGCTAGATGACAAACTATCGATAAACGAAATAAAGGAAGTAAGTAACATTGTAGCTTAAAAAGGTTGGCAAATTTTATAATGTAATCAAAATAATAATCAATATAATAATAAGGGAGATTTTTTAAACTACCCAACTTTGTGAATGTATGTACCAAATTTTTTCATTAGCAATATCTTATATCCTTTTCCTTTTTTTTTTAATGGAAAAGTAACATTTAAACCCCTAACATGGAGACCTCTATGGCATTTGGCATCTATACTCGATATTGGATCAATTAGCTAGACCTCAATGTCCCAATTTTCCAAACGTCCGTTAAACATTGTCTGTTTCTTTTTTTCTTTTCCTTTTTATTTCGTAATATATGATGGGATCCACCACCACCCAACGACTTCCAACAGCCTTTTTAAATTGGGCTTATTTGTTCAAAGGAAGAACCCTAATTTCACAGATTTCCCTTCCACATTTCAAAGATGTATGCAATTGCAAACATAAAAGTGATGTTGTAATTTTGGTTGCTAACTCAGTGGAGGCATAGATGGTGAGTTGGAAAGAGAAGAGAAATAGAGCCTCAAATTTGCGTATATAAATGAACCACATCCACTTCAGATTCTAAGCCTCATGAAAATCCAACACAACCAGTTGGGATTCTTGAATTTCAGGTGAGGATGTCCTGCATTATATACTTACCAACCTCTCAAAGCTGAGAATCTCAATAATAGATTTTTCCAATGATTCCTGGGTTTGAATGTGAATGCCCCATTGAGATTTCAGGAGGTGTGACGCGACCGTACTTCGGGTTTTAATCGAAGTTGTCGTATTGGTCAACGTACAAATAAATTTATAACCTTGCCCAAGACAGACGTAGTGCCTAATAGTAAGCAAAGGTCGATCTCATAGGGAGTTAGTGTAGCTCGTCTCTTGTCACGAACAAAAATAAAAAAATGGTGGGGTGAACTATCGTACTTATCACGAGACACCTCTCGGGACTAAACTCAACTTGACTCGAAATAACTAAATAAACTGAAAACATTGAACGGAAATATCAATAATAAAAGGCAATCCGGTCAAAACGTCGAATCTGTGGATAATCTCTTACACTCGTTTCTTGATCAAGATATTCATACAATGTTGTGTCTACCGGTTATAACTTACCAATGGCCTGTGCCCTCATTCTCACTTGTCACGTGCACTTCCATCATCTAAGAAAATCTATTCTTAAGTATGTTTAAGATAAGGGACACCATATACCACTAAACCATCTCAACCTAACCTTGCAATAGGACACCTCAGAGCATTCAATTAATCTGAGAATCATTTAGACCTAGGTAGACCCGATATTGAACTTCGGCAGACCGTATTCTACTTCAACCTTTCATGCCCCGCAAATACTCTCAAGACGCACAGTGATCGTACACACCCTATAATCTTGATTTATTGGTGATCTAAGTCTTCTCAATTAATTAAAGGCCTGTTAATTAATCAAGTCGAATTAGACACTTGGTTATAATGCCCAGCACTTCGGGAACACAACATGCAATTACTTAAGCACACTATTAAACCTCATGAGTTTATAAGTTCATATCCACATCATCTATGTCTTGCCCAAATCTATAAACTTAGCTAGACATAATTAGGGATGATAGTGGATCTTGGACTTGGCCCAGATCTGTGGATCCAGATCCATTTTTCAGGGTTTGGATCTCAATTTTTTGAACCAGACGGATCTGGATCTCGATCTAGATCTCAATTTTTAAAACGGATCTAGATCTGGATCTTGAAATTTTAGATCCAGCTCTGACCCGTGGATCCGTTTTATTTAATATATATTTTATATTTATTTTATGAATAACATTAAAAATATTAAAAATGAAAAATAATACACTATGGAGACTTTTTTCTTAGGAAATGTAATTTGGAAGACTTGTTATTATTGACTTGAACATTGAGATTTGTTTATTTTGAATTTTTAGTGACTTATTTTTCTATGTTGAGACTTTGTATTGCATGAATATGTTTTGTGCAATATTTTTTAGGGTTAATTGCACCAAATATCACCAACTTTGCCCGAATTTCATTTTTCACATAATTTTAAAAATATTTTTTTTTTATCACAGATTGAATTAGTTGTTCATTTTCCCACGATTTTTTGCTCCGATGACTGGA